>NW_026935972.1:0-68046 GCF_032062105.1 Saccostrea cuccullata | reverse complement strand
GCATGCAGCCTCGTTTTCGGTCACAACACGATCCCCCTGCAGTTCTATTTTTATGGCACTGCTCCTGGGTTTGGCGCTCCACTCATATTTACTTACATCATTTTGGCAATTCCAAGTATATATTTAAAGAGAAATGAAAATGAATTCAATGAATCCAGCACCAATTGTTAAGTGTTAATTTTTTGGAAGTATTCAAGAATTTTGATGAAATATGGATCATGATACACAAAGAGACATAAAAAAAATGCTTTTATATAAACCTGGTAGAAACGAAAAAAAAATGTCCGATTTATTATATGGATGATATTTAAAATGTGTTTTTGACATGATTCCCTTTTAAAAAATGAAAATACCATTTTGTATTTCAATCCGCTAATTTGTTCACACAAGTTCTGCTTTAAGGGCAGAAGAGAGGGAAAACTGACAATACATCGTAATAAATGAGAATTGAATTGAGATTAGCTGATTTCAGAGAGATTTCAGTGACAATGACGTAATCACCCTTTTCTGGTTTTTAGTTTCCAGGGTTTCAGCCGGCTAAGAATGCATAACAAAGGCGGATCTCCCGTAGCGTTTGTAGAATTTCAGGTAAGTGATTTATTATTGTAGTTAACTGTTCTATTGTTATGAACTGACCTCAGATTTGATTTCAACTTGTAAAATATTACGGAAAGGACGGTTTTTAGAAAAAAATATTAAAAAATCCAAAACGTGCATAATATTAGCACACCTTGCACACAAATGACTGAAGGAATTTTACAGGGAAAAAGTGACTTTAAACAGAGAGTTATCTCTCTTAGCGAAGGGCTGATGAACCTTAACGTATTTGTTTTTATAACAGGATGTGAGACAAGCTGCCGAGGCTATGGGGCGGCTACAGGGCTTCGTCCTTCTTTCTTCAGATCGAGGCGGAATCCGCATCGAGTATGCTAAAAATAAAATGGGGGAGGTGGTGAGTGGACTTTAATGTTTCCCCACCCACCTACCGATAATATGCAAGTAAGAAGTTTTATTTATAGACATAGCGCCATCATCCACTGCTTGCTGCACCTTAAAAGCCAGGCAAGGGAGACAACGGTGTCTTGGACAAGTAACTGCTTTAACAGAAACAGGGGGACAGTTTATAATTTTTCTATAATAATTGTTTTGAAAAAAATGCTCATTAAAATTTATAAATCAATTGTGGGGGAGACGGTGTTATGTAATTTTGATTTTGTATTATTTAGAATCAAGTTTTTAGTCGAAATGAATGGAAATCTCAAATATCGTAACTGAGTTATATAAATCAATTTTTAGAATTTTTACATGGAATACAAGATTGAACATTAATTTGGTGAGCGGTAGTGATAAGTTAGGGTTGTGAGTTACCTTCTCCTGCTTGGCTTGGATAGTATTCACTCTTAACTGCATGAATGGAAGGGAAGTTGGTATAACTATGTAATCTGAAGGGAGATAATACAAATTATTTACAACTCCCTCAGTTAAGATCTACCTATTTGATTTTGCATGTACTGAACTTTAGATACAACTCTAAAACACGTTTTAAGAATATCAAGAAGGCAAGTTGAAACCTGTAAAATTTAGATTTGCTGAAATAGTACCGGGTATTTCATATACAGCTCAGTTGTATAACCAATCATCTCAGCTTGTTTAATCACGTGTCACAGCAGTGCACTACATTGTCATTTCAAACGCCCTGCATGTAATTACTTTACAAATTATCGATATATTTTTGCAGTAATAAGTTATTCTTGATAATCTTAGCAAAATTTTAAAAACGGAAATTATCAAAATAGTAAAGGAAAAAATTAAGTATACAATGAGACATCTTTTGGTTGGTGTGAATTTATTGTTACATGTAGAAACATAACAATGCTGCGAAATGAGGCTGCGTTATTTGATATTGCACTCAGATATATTTTTTTTCTGTCTATCATACATGTATAAATCAGCATTAAATTTCTAAGACGGTCATTGGTAGAAAAAAGTTCAGTTACTTTTCATAAAATTATAGATATAGCATCAATTTGTGTGCCCCTTATTTAAGGACCTCAAAATTACAATCAATATTTCGAACACTGCCAGAAAAAAAACCCACGTTACACAGAGATTTAAATTTGTTTTTGTTTCACAGGGAAAGAAGGACGAAGCACTCGGTCAATCCCCAGTGGGCGTGACAACGATTTTCTCATGAATATTCATATGGTTGTGTTTTCATAGGAACACCTTTTTTTCTCTCTTGTCTACTTGAGGACCCTCGTCTGTGATGATGGAGATGTAACATTTTATTTGGAGTAAATTTTTTTTCATTCTTTGATAAAAATCAACGTCTCATAATGTTTGATTGATTGTTTTTTTGTCATTTTATTTATACTATATATAGTAACGGAGGTTTTTTTTCGGTATATCTGTTTATCAATGAGATATTATACATATAATTATATGCGTATACAATATGTTTCTTGACATTGTAGATAATTCATGTTACTTAATGTTTATTGTATATTTGATATTATCTATGTAATGAAATTGAACGCATATTTATATATATGCATAAATTAATAGATTGATGGTGATTGGAGAGTCAAGGTCAGCTGATGTCAACGTCACAAGATATGTGATCCAACAAAACATCACAAAATCTGAGTCTTGAATACATTAAGAATGCTCATTATATACTGATTGAAGCTAATCTAAAAAGACACTATTTTGAATTCAAAAGAGAATTGATTTGTTAATTTCCAGTCTCTACCATGTCTCACATAGATGAAGAATGTTGAGGAATCGTTGTTGAACACGTGACATGACGTCAGCTGATCTACTTTTGTTGGCATTTTGACCCTCTGGGTGTGTGTGTCAGGTTTATTATAACGTATTCATTATTTTGCTGTGATGTAAGGTTATTTATTATTGATGTTTACATTTTTGTCAATTTCCCAGGGAGTTTTTAAATCATGTTTCCCCCTGTTCTTTCTTCGTCAGAATTGTCAATTTTATTGACCTTATGGATTTCCTGTGAACAAATCATTTTTAAAATCTGGGAACCCCAAACTGATTTTTTTTCATCATTGAGCTGCTAAAAGTTAAGATATAAATAAAACATAACGTGCATCACAAGAGCTTAATTTAAAAAATGCATGTTATATTCATACAAATCCATTTTTTTCACTGAAAATTTGTAAATTCATAACATTAACAAAGTTTCAGGTCATAAAAAGTTCAATTGGACATGTTTAAAAACCATCTGAAGTAGAATATCAGATTTTTTAAAAATAAATTACCATCAAGCAAGAAACTCGACTAATTAGAGTAATAGTAAGTACAGTAAAACTTTGTCATAAGGGAATAACTGGAACTTCTCGAAGTTTGCTTCCTTAATTCCTGGTAAGGATTAAAATAAATATCATTAAAGTATCTTATCAAACGAGCTATCGTAATAAGAGGTTTCCTTTTAAGCAGATTAGCTATATTATAACAGACTTCAGATGAACAAAGTAATAAAAACGCGTCCGTCCATGCATCTCAGACATATCTTACAATAGAGTTGTCTTTTTATCAGCACAAAACACGGTCATTTAAGCTGTAGAGTATATGATGTATCTTTTTTTTTTATATTCCACTTTTGTTCCCTCATTTTATTTTTCGTTTTTTTTTTTAGCTTTGGACTGTCAAATAAAAAAAAAATAAATGAAATTTTAATCACATTCGTTAAGGTATTCTGCACCTGTGTTTTAAACGCATAACTGTGTTCGAGTCATTTGATCTCAAAATTGCTACTTGTAATGTTCTCAGAGAAGTAAAATACGACAGATTTTTGGGTCATTAACCCCCTGTGAATTGTTCTTCAACAGCAATATTGTGTAGACTGCTAAACTGCACCGATGCACTTGTTAAAGAAATCAAACAAGATCACGTGATTGTAACCCCAACCCGTGTTTTAAATATAAATCGGCACATCCCTTAGAATTTTTTAAATAACAAAATGACACAGTCCAGCAAAAACACATATTTTCTTTTCTTTTTTCTGAGTTCATCATTCAAGGTTTCACTTACCAACGAGGATTGTACAGAAAGTTAACATTCCATTTTAAGCCAATTTCCCCCTTTTACACCATGACATTGGATGAACACTTCCTAAAGGTATCTAGATATATTTCCCAGACTTTGTTCTTACGTCACAACACTGTTGCGTCATACTACTTTTATAACGTCACAGTTCACTGTAAGATTTGTTCCGTTGTTTTGTTTTTTTTTTCTAAATCGCACCTTCAGTAAAAATACACCCTTTTTAGTTGAGCTTGTCTACTGAAATTAATAATCTGTGTATTATTTTATTTATGATAAATAATAGTAATTTATTGTGTGTTTTAAAATTACATGTCGGTAGGCTAGAGTTATGGAATTAATATGGAGTTTTCGCAAAAAGTCGACAAATATGCAAATGTTTCTAAATTTATGTTGTTGATTCGTAATAGTGCTGTAGAATTGATGAATGGAATGTGTGATTGTTATTATTATAATGTTGTATGTATCTATTTGCGTGTTGACCAATAGGATCACTTGTTACGAAATAATGCTTATTATCAATTTTATATATATTGCTTATATGAATTTTGATTGTCTGTCTCATATTAATGTGTTACTACGAAATCCAGTGATTAATCATTGAGGATTGACCAATCAAATATAACACCTAAATTGATTGACCAATCAAATAACTTGTTTTAGATGTGGTTGATTTGATTGACCAATCAAGGAAAGATTATAGACAAGGCTAAATCTACTTTGAGCATAATCATACCTTAGTTTATAGAGGGCTATAGTCTTGTTACACAGGGTATAAAAATCTAGGTATTGCTCCATGGACATTTCACAATCAACTTCAACTTGCGATCAAATTTTCTGCTCTTTATAAGTGTTAAATACTCATTACTTTTTGCAATATCTGTATGATCAGGCCACACAATTTTTTTTTTATTGAAAGATAGAACAAAGGGAGGTAATAATCGAAATATCAAAAAACAAGGGTTGTACCAGGGAATTTATTATATGCAGAGCCCCTTAAAATGCAAATTATTCTATGCAGTAGTTGATTCAAAGTTTTGTATAGTATCGGTAAAAATATGTCTTGAAATTCGAAAATTCACCGACTCTGTAGTTTAAATTGCAAACAATAGAATGTGAAGGATTTGTGAATTTACAGGGTATCTGTTTTTATTTCACCTTTTTGCGAGAATTGCAATCCAGGAATAAGATTTCTGAACTGTTAGGTAAAATTTTAGTTAAAAACTATAATCTTTTGAATTCGGATAAATTCTTTTTTATTTCACTACAATGAATTTTTTTATATTTTGGAAAAATGAATTTTATGTAAATGGAAGTATGAAATACTTTGCTTCCTCCTCAAACATTTTAACTTTAAACTGATAATTATAACATACAAGAAACACTGTTCGTATGCAATATTCGTTTTTACAGAAATATGTAGTGACATTAGCTATAGTCAATTTCATTCTATTTGTGTATGACGTCATTGGTAGTGGGTTTTATGTAGACTTTTTGTGTCTGAAGGACGTTAAAACTTTCAAGGTCACGCCAGGGTAGTCCTGATGCTTTAGTCTATTTTTAGATAATGAACAAAATACAAAATGTAGCATTTGGTCAGTTATGTCACAACACAGTTCTGTTTCCATCGTAACTCTTTTTTCTTTATAGCCACATGCAGTGCAATGACTGTTGTTTTGCTCAAGAACTTTATTTAATAGAAATGTGTTATAACTTTAGAAAATATTGTAAGTGGGACATTTTACTAATACTTTACTTGTGGAATCTTCTATAGATTAGACGAAAGGGCATTATAATGCTATCTTAACATCGAAATAGTCATGTTCTATTTTCCCATGATGCTTTGATTTCCCACATTGCAATAGACAGGAAGTTTTCTAAAGTATTAGTGTTACGCCATTGATGTACATCGTAGTTTTTGGGTCACGTGACTCTATTTATGTAAATTATATCATACATGTCTTTACATGGAATAAACGACCAACGTCATTTCTTTTGTTGTGTTTATTTGTCCTCTAACCTGTATGGAGGGTTTCTGTAGGTATTCTTGTCCCAATTCGATCCTTGAAAACTGGCTGGGTCAAAATTTAAGATGTTTGAAAACTCATATGATCTCTGAGATCACCATGTTACCATAAGTTATAGGCTGAGACCAAGATTAAAGAGGTATACAGTATGTATGGTAATTGAATTATCAGTTTACCACTCTGTTAAAAACAAGAAAAGTACAGATAATTCAAAAATACTAGGGCTGTCACGGGTACCCGAAATGACCCGGAACCGCGGAACAATTAATTCGGGTCGGGTACGGTTCCGTTTTTCTGGAATTCGGTTCGGTTCCGATTTGTATAATAGAGTAGATTTTACTATAAAATGGCGTCAAAAACGATCGAGAGTTTTGTTAGTAAATTGTCATTAAAAGGCAGGGTTTCAGATTGGCGTCGGCCATTTGCCAATAAAAGTTTACCTGCCATGTTGGCCTATAAGTTTGACACTGAACAGACACAATGGCCGATTATCTTCTGTATGTAAAGGCCAGTCGTATAATTTTTCCTCCATTCAGATCCGATTGTTTTTCTCTACTTTCTGCAACTGCCGATTCAATCAGCCAATGACATTTTGGTATAAATTAATAGATCTTGACAAACTACTCTATAATTTTATTTCCAAACCCAACTGCAAGGAGCATAAAGTAGTGATGAATGTTTAAAACATCGAAGGAATCCATGCCATGTTGTTATTTTTACCGCCATGATTGAATATGGGGTCGGACTAATAGCAGGAAACGGACAATGTTGCAAGGTTTTACTAAGGGAAAAAAATAGTCTAGGTAATCTTTAAACGTAATTATACATTGAATATCATCAGAGATACAAGTTTAATTTTTAAATTACTATTTTTAAAAATTGTAATCCCAAGAAATAAATACATTTACATGTAATGAAAGGTGGGACTAATATAAGTTAAATACCCATTGAATGGAATAAAAAAAAAAAATTCCCATTCTGTTTCAATATATTAATTTTAATAATATTTCCACCTTATTAAAAGGAAAATTAATATACATGTTTGAATATTTTATGTAATAAAATGACTATTTTGTAAAAGTCTGACAGAAATCTGAGTTAGTTTAACTTTTCCATTGGCCTAAATAATTTTAGGAAGTTTAGGACAGAATGGCCTATAACTTTTTTTGGTAAATATGCCAGATGTCCTATAGTTACTTATTTCAATCTGAAACCCTGAAAGGTGATTTAAATAATTTGGTACAGTTGTTGTCAAGTCAGGAGGCTACTTTAAACTAGTTATAATGTTGCAATTTCTAAGATTAAATGAGAATATTCTTTTTATTGTTGAAAATAATACAAATCATGAGCTTTTCATCCATTACCTACCCGACCCGAGAAACCCGAAACCGAACCTCAAAAAATCAGAACCGACCCGACCCGAAAAATTTTGGAACCGTGACAGCCCTAAAAAATACCCTTGTTTAACGAAAAGTTCAGATTTAAACTGAATTCGATTGTAGAACAAATTCATATCCACCACGAAATGTAAGAAAAAATACATGCATAAGTACTCTTTAATTCTTGATCCACGAAATCAAATCCCCACGAACCAAGATATTTTCCTAAAATCACGAAAGTTTGACCCCACGAAAATATGTGATTTTACAGAAAGTAATCAGAAATTATAGAGCTCGCCTAAACGAATGTTGGGATAAAAGCTCCATTTCTGGCAATATACATGTATAGACATTCACAGTATAAAGAAATGCTAGATCCAACATAGGCAATAATTCCTTAAGTTTGCGTCCTTTGAAGTATCGGACATGAACGTTTTACGACTGAGCCAAAGGGAACCTATTGAGCATTTTGTGATAAATGCTCTATATTTCTGGCACAAATACATTCACACGATATAAAGAAATCTCGATATTTGGCCATATCAGAATCAGACCCTGTCGGCCAAAGCAGCCAGTTTACAAAATGGCATTAAGGAGTCAAAAATTACATTTATCTTTCCAACTATATGCCACATGACTATTTGGTCAACATAGGGCTAATTGTTTTTAGAAACAGAGAACTGCATCAACACATGAAACTGTTCACTTCTCCCGAAAGTGCAGGTCAGATCTACCACCCAAAGCAAGCCTGGTAGTGTACATCCCTTGCTAAGTCAACCATGCAAAGGTAAACATAGTGCTTTATAGATACTTGGAAACATAGAACTGCTTCAAAAACATAAACCGTTCACTCATTCAGAAAATATAGATTAGAACAAGCCACTGAAGCAAGCCTGGTAGAGTGTATCCTTAGATATATCCTCCATGTAAGTTTGGACAACAAAAGACTAATATTTACTTGGAAAAAGGATCTGAACATAAACTTGAAGCTGTTTACTCAACTGGAAAAAAGTAGCTCAGATCGAGTATGCCGAGCAAAATTGGTGATCATCTAAATATATTGGTCAGCATAGGGTTTATAGTTACTTGGATATTGGACCTGCACCAAACACATCACCTGCACCAAAAACGTAACCGGTTCCAAAATTAAAAACATACCCTTTCTTGAAATTACGATACCAGAGTCCTTGGCTGGAAAACTGAAACATAGAAGAAAGGTATATGTTATTTTTATTTCAGTTTGAAATATCATTAATTGTACATGTTTGTTTATATTCCACATCATATTAGCAATATACTCAAGTAAGTGGAAAGAACTTGTTAGGGATTCTAAAAGAATTCAATTTTGAATTGCATTCCTAATATTGTAAGATTTAACAAAATGTTTAAAGCAATGTCTAATTGTATTAAAGTTAATAAAAATTGAAAATGTTTTATTAAAAATTTGTTGGAAATTGCAACATTTAGAAACATTTAAAACAAAATTTCTCGAAGGAGGCCACTGAATATTGACTATGGGAGGACATGGGGACACCCCGTTCCCATGCCCTTCCCCTTTGACCCTAACCCCCCCCCCCCCCCCATGAACTTCAAAATCAGCCACTGGCACATAACAATATTTGGCTAAGCACACTATTGAATTTATACGAATGTTACAGTTCTCGAGTTAATATTTCCTACTTTCGTTTTGCATGATATTAATAGCACGTTTCAGTGACAGAAAAGGTTCCTGTGGACAGCTTGGGCGCAGGTAATGCCTTTAAAATCTCTAATTTATGTAAATTACTGCATGCTAGATCTGTATACATTCCAAAAATACATATATATAGAATTTGTTTTCGAGTTTTCTGTGTTTTTTCTATATTACAAGTGAGTCACGAAATGATTGCCGTCGATTTTTCAAAAGGTCATTAAAATTCTCAAAGGTGGATTCTCCTTTCAAAGTTGATTTGCATGATTGAATACAATAGAATAATATTGTTTATGATTCAATAAATATAAAATGTTTAGACCGTAATATAGTCTAGCATAATTCTAAACGTGTTGCTTTTATACGTTTTATAATTTATATGTGACTACTTGTGTTACTTATTTAAGCACACTTGCATATAATTCCTTAACAATATTACATTGTCGATCAGCATTATTATGTAAGGTTGTGCTGACTTTTTTCAGATCAAATGATAAAATGGCAACAGCTATATCTTCTGCTCAGCATTATGTTGAATGCGAACATTGTGAAGAAAACCCTGCCCAGTTCCTTTGTAAAACATGTCCTGGTCATCTCTGTGAATCCTGTAAAGCAGAGCACGAGAAAAGAAAAATAACTTCAAACCACGAAATTATACATTTGCATAAAAATAAGGAGGGAACCATGGGCCTACTTTACTGTGGGAAGCATACAGTTAACAAATTAGAGTGGTACTGTTCTCCTTGCAAGGAGCCAGTGTGTTCCAAATGTCTTATGGAATCTCACAATGGACATAAATTGCACGATTTGGCAGCAACCTACCAAGAAATCATAGGTAAACTAAATGAGGAAAAGAAAGAAATAGAAGGAGTACTTTTACCAAAATATAGAGAAATGTTATCTAAAGAGAAATCTAAAAAAACAGAGATAAAGAAGAGAACGAATGAAGTTAAGAAACAAATAGAAGATCACACAAAATCAATAATAGAGAAGGTCACAATGCTGAAAGAGAATGCTTTACAGGATTTACAAAAAGAAGAAAAGACGGTCCTAAAATCAGTTGAAGACACAGAGCATGAAATTGAAAGGAGAATTGAAACACTCTGTAGACTCAATGAAGACATCACCAATAATGTGGGAGCAAATCCTGGAATTGTATTTTTCAAGAATATTGACATTAATACCTTGCAGGATATGCAAGGACTTCCATCTACAGATGATTACAAACTTATTGACTTTAAACCTGGTGATCTTTTCATATCAGAAAATCACTTCGGAAAATGTCCAAAATTTTCAAAGTCGAAGGAATCTAACTTGCAAACTGAGGAATTGTCAAAGAAAAAAAAAATTGAAAAAATGAAGAAACAAATAGACGACTTGCAGCTAAAACTGGCAACAGAAAAAAATGGGATTAGTCGCATACTTATCCAAATGCAGATTGATAGGTCAATAATGTCACTTTCAGAATTTGAGAGAGCAAATAAATGATAAGTTGATTTCAAATGGTTACCCGTTAGTTTTGTCTTTACCACTGAATACAGGCAGTTTCTTCCGTCACTGTTAGACTTTCCTTTTACCTGTAAATATTTAGTTTTTTTTAGCTTACCTGAGCCGAAGGCTCAAGTGAGCTTTTCTGATCAAAATTTGTTGTCATTGTTGTTGTTGTCGTCGTTGTAAACTTTTCACATTTTCATCTTCTCCTCAAGAACCACTGGGCCAATTTCAACCAAACTTGGCACAAAGTATCCTTGGGTGAAGGGGATTCAAATTGTTCAAATGAAGGACAACGCCCTTTTCCAAGGGGAGAAAATCATGATTTACAGAAAAATTATTGGCATTTTTGAAAAATCTTCTCCTAAAGAACCACTGGGCCAAGAAAGATGAAACTCGTGTTGAATCATCGTCGGGTAAAGTAGATTCAAGTTTGTACAAGTCATGACCCCCGGTTGTAGGGTCGGGCCAAAATGGCCGATCAAAGTTTTACATACGAATATATAGGAAAAATCTTCTTATCAAGAACCACTGGGCCAGGGAAAAATGAAACTCATGTGGAATCATCCTCAGGTAGTGTAGATTCAAGTTTGTTCAATTCATGACGCCCGGTTGCAGGGTAGGGCCAAAATGGCCGATCAAAGTTTTACATAGGAAAATATAGGAAAAATCTATAAAATCTTCTTCTCAAGAATCACTAGGCCAGGGAAAAATGAAACTCATGTGGAATCATCCTCAGGTAGTGTAGATTCAAATTCGTTCAAGTCATGACCCCCGGGGGTAGGGCGGGGCCAAAATAGCCGATCAAAGTTTTACATAGGAATATATAGGAAAAATCTTTAAAAATCTTCTTCTCAAGAACCACTGGGCCAGGGAAAAATGAAACTCATGTGGAATCATCCTCAGGTAGTGTAGATTCAAGTTTATTCAAGTCATGACGCCCGGTTGCAGGGCAGGGCCAAAATGGCGGATCAAGTTTTTACATAGGAATATATAGGAAAAAAATCTTTAAAAAATCTTCTCAAGAACCATTGAAACAGGAAAGACGAAAGTCATGTGAAATTATCCTCAGGTAGAGTAGATTCAAGTTTGTTCAGTTCATGACCCCCGGGGGTAGGGCGGGGCCAAAATGGCCGATCAAAGTTTTACATAGGAATACATAGGAAAAACCTGAAAAAAATATTTTTCTCAAGAACCATTGAAAAAGGAAAGATGAAACTCATGTGAAATTATCCTCAGGTAGTGTAGATTCAAGTTTGTTCAAGTCATGACCCCGGGGTAAGGGTGTGGCCAAAATTGCCGACCAAAGTTTTACATAGAAATATAAAGGGAAACCTTTTTAAATCTTCTTTTCAAGTATTTCAAAGCTAGGATTAGTAATATTTGTATAGAATCATCCTCAGGTAATATAGATTCTAGTTCGTTCAAATTATGATCCACTTGGGGGTTAAAATTCAACCCCCCCCAACTTGAATTAACTTTCAGTTCTGATCTGATATGTGTTTTTTCCTAGCTGATGTGCTCAGGTGAGCGCTGTGGCCCCTGGGCCTCTTGTTGTATATGAATTTACTTGAATGAATTATAAATCGAGTTTGCAATTTACATATAAATAGTTGAAAAAAATAGCAACAAAGAAGATGGGCGGATAAGGCGGGCAGAATGCCTATAGGGATGTGTCAGACTCTGTGATATCTCTTATTTCAAACTCACCAGGATATTGTATCGACGTAGGAATGGAAATTGACATTGTTAATTTACAATACGTCGTCGATATATCTAAATGTCGAGTTGAAGGCCATAGCAAGTGTTTTCCTCTTTTCATACATAACATTTTGCAAAAAGCCTGCTTCATTTGAGTGTAAAAATAGGTGTACTATTAACGGAGCGCAGTTGTTATCCATTGCAATTTCAATGGATTGTTGGAAGACCCGGTCTCCAAAAGCCGCATACAAATTGTGAATGAGAAACTCAGGTATCTTATTATGTCAAATTTAGAGTACGTGTGTAGTAGAGGTACTTTTCTTTGAAATAATAAAAGTTGGATTGATTTTAAATGGCATAAAATAAATAAAAGATATAAATAATATTAACTAAAGAAAGTATTAAATAAGTTATAATTAAATGATAAGTTTTTCGTTAAAGTCTATTCTTTCCTTCTTTACTAACTTGGATATTTAGTGCTATAGATATACACCCCTTTGGATCCACACCTGTACATACACTTTTACATGACCACACACATATCTATTGGTCAAGGTTTGAAATGCTTAGTTTTCATTGGTCAGTGTTTTGGTCTTTGTGGTGTAGTGAGTTTTATTCAGTTTAGACTCTAGAACTCTTATTTCATATGGAGAAGACGTAGTTTACTTTGTTGCTGATTTTGTATTATTTCCTAAGACCTTGAGACCTAAGATAATTCCTGAAATGTAAGTTTTTTACTTGTTAATAATCTAAATAATTATTTATTTTGATAAAGGTATTTGTATAGAGCAAGTCCTTATTATTACATTTATTGTACATAGGTATCTCCATATATAACGAATAAGTAAACTTGCATTGGAGAAAGTTAAGTTCCATAAATTGGTATGTCTATCTTTATATTTTTATGATTTGTAAAGAAATATCAAAGAAAGATAACTCTTCACAAGTTTGTGAAGTGTAATAGTGTTATTAGAGTTATTTCCCTTATATCATGTGTAAAGTATATTTCTTGTGTATTATCATAGTAAATAATGATAATTAATTGTAAAAGGGAAGACAGATTATTTTGTTATATTTTATAATCGGAATGTTTAATTGAAATACTATTTTGTACATATTTTATGACGCAATTTGTATATTGCAGGACGTCGTTATTATATTCCATTATTCCAATCAGCTAAAGATATCAGCAAAATAAACGTATAAATTATCAACTGGTGTTTTCCATCATATTGCCGGGAATACCCGCTACACGTGTGTAAGCAATCAGGTTGTATATAAACAAAATAATTTTGCAAATAATTCACGTAAATTAACGAGTTCCAATTTGTATTTAAAAAGCACCTGTCAATGATGTAAGAAAAAAAACCCTAGACTTTAATTTATCATTGGAAATGGATGCGTATAAACTTGAAAAGTTGTAGGTTTAAGCTGTTGATTTTGGAAAAAAATCATGTGATTTCAAATTTTCCAAAAGTTCTTTGGAATTTCTGATTCACACCACTTCTTGAATATATTGTTGCACGGTACTCTAGAAGATTTTCATTTCATTCTTCAAGCCAAAAATACCAGATACACTGTACACTGATTTTGATGTTACTTTTAAGATATGCAATCAAATATATGTTGAAAAGGATTATAGTACATAAAAAACTCCCCTTATTTAAATTTGAAGTATGAAAAAAATATCAGTATACACAGATATAAGGTTTTATAGTATTAGAAAAAGTAGGGAGTCAAATTTCTATGGGGATTATTTTCAGTGTGTATGGAGTCGTAGAATTACTGGAGTCTTGAATGTTTTTCTACAATCGAAAAAATGACCCTAACTGTCGTAGAATATTGACCCGGGGTCATTTTCCTATGTAGAAAAATGACCTCCTGGACAATACTTAGTATTCTACGGGGTCACTTTTCGTCGTAACACCGGCATACGGTGACGTCTCCATATGTGTGAAAAATTTTCGTGAGGGACGTTAAACAATATACAATCAACCAATCTTCTGTACTTTTTTGTGATGACCAATCTTCTCCATGGCACCTGATCCCAACGCTGATGTTTTGGAAGTCCTTGTTTGCTCTGCTCCTATTTTGTATTGTTTTACCACTTTTGATATTGAATACTGTTGTTGTGAGATGTATATTGTTTCATTATGTATATAATTAGTAACATTAAGTTTCTTGAACATTCCAGAGTGGTCAACATGTTTGGTCATTTTATCTAGATTATTCTTAAATTTTGTGTATGTCCAGATTGTTCCAGTAATATCATGTTTTAACAATTTCTAGAATATTCTAGATTTATATTACTGTATAAATACCCTGTCAATTCGATGCATTTACAATACTTTTTTGTATAAGCACTATTGAGATATAGATGGGATATATTTTCACTGGGACATTGTGTGCAACAACGGACACTCTGATGTATGTATTTTTAGATTCTTGCTAAGTTTGTACTTTATGTTTGATATATTTATTAGATATTACTGTAAATAAATTATTGTTAAGTTTAAATTGTGTTATTGATCTTTAATGGCATTTGGGGTAATTCTGACCCATAACACTGTTCGTTATCTCCATATTCTTCCTTGTCTAAGGTCTCGTATTCTCCTTTTTACAATGGTAACTTTCACTATGATCTTCCCTGTATGGTCTTTTATTTGCTTCTAAATTTTACCTATTCTTTTAGAAAAATCTGTTTCTCTGGCTTCTTCCTTTAACAGGCGATCCTAGTATATTTGTAGTTATATTACCTCTATTTGGTGTTTATCTCAATGAAGTTAAGCTCTCATTTATCGTACGCTTCATCCAGGCTTTCAACCGTGTGCCCTGTGTGTCCTATATGTCTTTGGTTACGAAATTTAGAACATACTGGTTTCTGACAGAGTAAACAGAAAAAATAGCATACATGTTTGATGGACAGTCCATTCAATAATTTCTGTCATTCTTTTATCTCGTATGATTTGGCAAATCTTCTCTTCTCGTGCTTTGCAGTGCAAGTCATGCAGATGTACCAAACACATGTCTTGCTTACGAATTTTGCTCGATAAACTTCACAAACTTCACACACTACATGTTGAGCAGAACGACTGCATTCTTCCATCATTTTACTTTTGACCTCTCAAGAATTAAATGTTTGTAAAATACATGTTTTTAAATTATTTATTTTGAATACCCTTTTAATTAGACTTTGTACTATTTTTGATATAATTAGGAGCAAAATGTCCTTTTGTCTAAAACAATGGAAGCATTAACAACTAAAACCAGCATGCATTGCTCTTAGTTCAGAATTTAAACCATGTTCGTTTCTGTTCTTTTGCAATTGTTATATAAATTATCACACTTACATGATAAATACACAATTATTCCGCTAAATGATTAGGACAACTAATTATGCTCAAATAATTGTATGACAGCTGATGATGTAATTTTTCACATTACGCTTAAATGCTCGTAGAGATTGGGAAAGTCTAATGTGTTGGGAAAGTTTATTCCATTAAAGTACACCTGAGTACTGTAAAGAGGTCTTGAATACGTATGTACGAAATTTTGGTAATTTAAGATCATAATTAGTTTCAGATCGCAGGTAATAGGAAGTTGAAGAATGAAATTCAAATAAGTTCTAAAGATATTCGGGAGTCATTCCGTTGAGCATTTTGTATAATAATATGTATTTGTACAGATCGACTAGCTCATAAATAGTTAATCATCGATATTTTTCAAATAGTAGTTTAGAAGAAGAATCAGGACTTGTGTCAAGAATAATCCTTGCTGCCCTTTTTTGTAATTTTAATTGTCTCTCCATGTCCTGCTTGTGGGCATTTCCCCAAACAGTCAAACAATAGTTAATAGATGGTAAAATATAAGCATTGTAATATAGTTTCCTGGTATGGAGAGGGAGGAATGACTTACTTCTTTGAAGAGTAAATAAACATTATAATTTATGGTTTTCAAACCGAATCAATATGATTCGCATACTGTAACTTAATTTAATATGTAAACCAAGAATTTTTCAGTTTTAACCATTTCAATTGTTTTGTCTGAGGCATATGAAATTGGATTTTTTAGTTTTGATTTTCTCTGCTGTGTTCTCATTAGTATACGTTTTGTTTTATCTACATTTAATACGATTTGATTTTAAACACTCCATTTCTCAACTTCACAAAGATCTGAATTTAGTGTATTTTTTATACATCTTGCATTATTATTATTAGAATACAGAGTAACATCTTCAGCAAACATATCAACATTTGAATTGTATTCCATTGCATTAAGCAAACTTTCTGTTAGTCTTGTAAGGGAAGTTTGACAGGAATGAAGTTCCCTAAAACCCCGACTGGGATTGTGTTAGTAGATCAAATTCATTATTGAAATCTTGTGTTTGCTTAGCTACATGTTTTTCTATCAATTTAGATATAGTTGGTAGAATTGAAAGTAGGGGACAACAAAATATAAAAGGAAAACAAATCTCGTGTATGTCAATGATATCAAAAAGCCTGGAAATGAAAAGAATTGATTTTGTTAATTTCAATCGAAAAGAATTATACTAATGAATATTGTTTATATATACATGTGATAAAATATGAATGAATAATGAATAATGATATATAAATGAATTTGAAGTATGTTTCTTTATTTCATAATTTTCATACATTGTTCCTAAGTTATAATAAGATTTGAATGATAAAGTATAGATAACAATGCCCGATTTTGTGAAAGCATAAATGTCCAGAGGGCACAAGATCAGCACCCCTGGAAAGAAGCCATTAGATGCTTGTGAAACCGTACGCATTACATAAGGCGTTTCTGGGTTTTAAAGCAGAAAGTGCCTTGCACATTGTCGATGCAGACATCGCATAATATTTGACAAACTTATTAAGATGTTATTCGTTCTCTTGTGACCGTCAATATAGGATGCAAACTCATCCTTAGCTCTTTATCTCACCTTTGAAATTTCCAGGGGTTGTATTTACTGGTATTTCATTACTGTAATCTGTGTTACTGAAGGTCAAAGAATTGCATTGTTTATATTTTTTTAAATAATTGTCTCTTCATTATTCTGCCAGCGTGCAAGGCTGGACCTTATTTCCATATCTTTGTTCTTTGAAAAGCAAATTCCACCCTCTTTCTTATAATGCAATAGGCATAAGGAGGCCTTAAACAAAGCAGCCATAACAATGTTAATCTGTATCTCCATTTTGTAAAAAGAGAAGATATCTATGGAAGTCCTCAATATCACCATATTCTTCACAGCACGTAACAGGAGTTTCTCGTCTCTTTCACTTCATCTCCATTATGTCTTCTTTTGAGAGAAATTTTGGCGAATCACCAAAATTTCCTTCGTTTACAATTTGATCCAAATCACCAGGTTGAAAATCCTCAACACTGAAATCAGATGAACAAGGAAATATTAGCATTTACTTTAATTCCCAACACTTTATTGTTTTCGAAAATACAATACATTGATTAGCCCCTAATTTATGCAATAAATCATTATTGATATAGCTCAGCGTATTAATCCGCCTTTCTATTTATTTTTTTTTCTATCTATTTTCTATCTCTAATACATTTTTGTGCCTTGTGTTCTTTTTATTTCTCAAGCTGAGCTTTAATTCAATCGAAAACATTTTCAAAGCGTTTGACTTTGTGTCCTGCTTGGGTTTCTTCACGTCATTTATTACAAAATTTAATTAACATTGCACGAAGGTGTTATTTCCGAAACAGTAAGCAAATATATCTGTTTCAAATACAAAATTACGAATACAGCAGCGAATAAGATTAGAATTTAGAATCTAGAAATGTTCCTTTTTTATTCGACTATTTATGATACGAACAAACTCGATCGCCGCAATATTCACTTCTTTCTGTCCACTTTGACAATTTAAATATATTAGTCTTCATTAATAACATTAATGGATATACATTTTTGAAAAAAAATACTTTATCTACAGTAGTTGGCCATAATTTAGTTCCCAAAATGGCCGCCGTAGTTTCCGTAACTCGGTTTGGCGATAATATTTCGTCTCTTGGTTTCTAAATACGGTAAAAATTCCAACCTTTCTGCATCTGAATAAAAGCACAAACATCGATATTGGGTTTTTAATTTATCTTCTGAATTCTATTTCCAGTCGTCTGCTAACAAAATGGGTCGCCGTGGCAAAGATTTGAGACCGGAGGTGAGAAAAATCATTGTAAGTTTATCTGAGAAAGGTAATTCTGGCCATAAAATCTCAAAAATCACTGGAGTTAATCCTAGGACTGTAAATCCATTTTTAAAACGAGTGAAAGAAAGGGGAAACGAAGAAAATCTTCCACGAACTGGCAGGCGCCGAAAAACTGACAACAAAGCCGATCGTCGTCTTTTTCGGATGGTACGGGGCAACCGAAGGCAGACCTTGGAAGACCTTACGAATAAATTTAACAACAATTCTGTTGAAAATATTTCTTCTAGGACTGTTAGAAGAAGATTGTTTGAAAATAATTATAAAAGACATGTTGTTTCTAAGACAATCACGATTAGAGGAGAAAACCGATCTCGGCGAATCAGTTTTTGCAGACAGAAATTATGCTAGACGGTTGAAAAAAATTGGTCTTAAGTAATTTTTAGCGATGAAACAAAAGTTGTAATTGGAGAAGAAAAAAAAAATTATGTGTGGAGAAAATCCAACGAACGTTTAATGGGAGAATGCACAGGGATGTTTAAGGATATGTGAACCTGACAAAAAAGTAATTGGAAAATTATAAAATGGGTATCAACAGATAGAGGACAAGTGCCTTGATCAAAAAACAACAATTTTGATATATGTACATGAGTTCGTTTCCATGGCAACAGTCCCTGAAGATGACCATGTTTTCAAAGTTTAAAACGATATAGAAAATCACACTAAAATTAAAGAAAGACATAAAAAACTTAAAAATTGCAGTTCAAATTAATTTATTTGCTATAATATGAAATATTGGTGCATAAACATACTGTTCATATTTTTTCCAATAAAAATAATAGCTAATAAGCCAATAATTACAGTCCGAATTTCCTCTGGCCTCTAAAAAATTGCCTATTTTTTCTCAACATGGACTATAAAAAATGTTATAAAATCACACTTAATATAATTGGAAATTTTATTTTTTAGTTTCATTTTAAAGGAGTGATGTTTAGCTATGTAAAACAGGGAAAAAATTGGCATGTACATGAATTGGATAAAAAGATATGATAATCTGAATTTCCTCTGGCCTTCTCTCAAAAACTGACCGTGAAGCACATTTATCGACAATAATTGCGAAAGTATCAATCAAAAAATTATTCAGTTTAATTTTAAATAAATAATGTGTCAAAATAAAATTAAAAGTCTTACATGTTTATTCTTTTTCATAGATAAAGTATCTGGTATACACATAATTACAGTCCGAATTTCCTCTGGCCTCTAAAAAATTGCCTATTTTTTCTCAACCTTCACTGTAAAAATATTATAAAATCACACTTGATATATAATAATTGGAAATTTTATTTTTTAGTTTCATTTTAAAGGAGTGATGTTTAACTATGTAAAACAGGGAAAAAATTGGCATGTACATGAATTGGATAAAAAGATATGATAATCTGAATTTCCTCTGGCCTTCTCTCAAAAACTGACCGTAAAGCACATTTATCGACAATAATTGCGAAAATATCAATCAAAAAATTATTCAGTTTAATTTTAAATGAATAATGTGTTAAAATTTAATTAAAAGTCTTACATGCTTATTCTTTTTCATAGATAAAGTCTCTGGTATACACATAATTACAGTCCGAATTTCCTCTGGCCTCTAAAAAATTGCCTATTTTTTCTCAACCTTCACTGTAAAACTATTATAAAATCCCACTTGATATAATAAGAAATTTTGTTTTTCAATACCAGTTTAAAGAAGTGATGTTTATCTTTGTGAATGAGGTATAAAATTGGTTTGTATATTTCCAAAATCTGACTTTTAAATTATATTGGTATGTGATGATTGATAAAAAATCAATAAAGAAATTATTCAGTTTAATTTTAAATATATATAGTAAAACTCGGTTTTAATGAAGTCATTAAGACCTATAAAATTACTTCTCTATAACCATAATTCGCTATATCCATGTAAAAAAATCATTAAATTTATTAAGTTGGGGATCTAAAATAAAGTTCGCTATATCCATGGATTTGCTATTTCCGTGTTTGCACTGATAGAATTTTGCTGTAACATGTTTAAATAAATATTTTTTTTTAATTTTAAAAATGAAATAATAAAAAAATGTTATAGTCTATATGCACTAGGGTTTACATGGTTAGAAAAAGGCCACACAATAAAACTAACATTACAATGACATATTTTGGCACAGATTTAATTGCCAATGTGATTAATATTAGAACGTACAACATATGGAGATATTGGACACCATTTAAAATAAAACACAAAAAAGAGAAGTTTGTTCTTGTCAAACAGAATTATTTCTTTAACCTTGACAAAAGTTTCTACATGTACAGTGTGTTCTATAAAAGCTAGATTTCCTGTCATAATGAATTCTTTTCTTTGCCTTTTAACTGCAAGCTTTTTTTGTCACATACTTTGTTCAAATAATGATCACTGTAGGTGTAGGTCTTTTCTGAAGCAAATACTTCAGCCTTTGCTTTGTGTTATGTCCCTCTCAAGAATTTTTTTCACTCATATGAAGACGCTACCACTTGCTGGTGGAGGGCTGCAACTTCATACCCAAACTCGGTACTTATGGCCATTGAGCTGTGAGGGATCTTTTCATGCCAACATCTACTGCAGCAGGGGATCTCAGTTTATGCAGTCTCATCCAAAGGACTAGCTGGCCTCCATGTTCCACAGTGCTCCTTACTTTGAGAAAATAGAGAGCTGCTCTAACAACTGTGCCATGCGGATTTCAGGCTTTGACACAACAATACCATTCTTAGCCTAGAAAAATAAATTTCATTTTAGTTTTAAACTTCATCTTAATGGTGTGTATGGATATATATAATAGTAAACATGTAAATAAGTAATATCTACCAGGGGTATTTAAAACTTGAATTGTTACTTTATTGTCAATCAGTTTATGAATTTGAAGCCTTTGCAGTTACTGATACATGAATTTATAAGGATTGACTACTAGACTATTGAATTTTCAAAATGTTATACAACTGGATTTTTTATTATCATATTTAAAAGTTACATGTAAAGGGAGGACCATTTGATTCTGAGAATAGATATTGGGATTAATCTGACCTAGAATATTTACACTGAAATATGTACATTGTTCTCTACAATTGTAGCCGGGTTTTCCCAATAACGATACGAAAACACAGGTTATGTTGATGTGGGTTCTTTAATATTGATGATAAGAATATAAATGGATTGCAACCCTACAAAACATGTAAACATAAGTATTTCGTAACATTAACATATAGGTATATATTTTATCACAAATTATTTCTTTAGCATAAAATCTATATTACACTGATATTTCTATTAATTATCTCATTATCACTTCATGAATATTATCAAAGGGAAATAACTTTTATTTCTCTATATTTCAGCGTATGCATAAAAACTCAAGTAAATATATATAATTTACCAAAAATATTTACAGTTCTCAAAAATATATAATAATATAAATAAATACCAAGTTGTGGACCTAGGCTGTCCTCTAATAAATCAGGGCGTCACGTCCAAACCATTATATCTGACCTATATTATACAACATATGGCTGTACTGACTAAATCTTATAATATATACAATATTTACAAATTCCTTAAGGTCAGATCTCATCATGAAGCATATTTCTTATATCAGTATAACTTTAAAAACAGATCTTTAGATTTATATTCATTTAAACCATTACTATATGATTTTACACATTTTCATTTACTCAATAAATACTATATTTCATTCATACTCATTCATTCAAAATGTTAGTAAAAGAAAATAAAGAACTTACTGTAATCAGGTCTAATGTCCAGTCACATATGAATTATATCTAGATGTATATCAGACAACTATAATAAACTAGCGCTCTGGCTTATGGCTAGATTCAAAGTGAATTTTTAAAATAACAAAGGAAAACTCACTAAGGAATTTGACCTCAATGACCTACCAATAAAAACCCTCCATAACAAGAATAGCCAATCGACTATGCTTGACCTAGACTGGTTCTCCTGAAAATACCTGAATGAACTAAAGAGTTCTAACTAATAAAAGATAACTCTAAATCTAAAATAAGTACTAGCTACCATGCAGTGTGAAGTGAGTTTAATAAATTTAATTATCAAATGGAGTTTAAGTTTAAATTCATATTTATTTATAGCAGCAAGTTTGTTATTAATTTATTTCATATTTAATTTATTTACAGTTTAAAATATAACAAATAACCCATTATTACACAATGAAGCTCCCCTCTTCACATATAATATTTTTAATGAAACAAAATAATCTGTCATAATTTGTCTTTTGTGATCTTGGAAAAAAAAATCTGACACTACATATTCTGTCCATATCAAGGCAAGAAACTAAATATACCACCCTTCACACCATAACAATCAGAATCAAATGCGTGTTGAAGATCTCCATTCACTCCTACCCATTCTATTGTTTGCAACATACAGAGATCTTTTCATTCATATGGATCCACAGGAACAGCTATCTAGAGTTGAGTAGGTGGATTTTAACTGCTCACATATGTTGATTCTTTTACTTCTCTATACCTGTTCAAATAACAAATATGTCACAAAATTATTTAATTTTGAAGGAATAAATTGGTCAACATTTTACACATTAATGTCATATCTTAAATAGTTCATCATTTTGAAATAAGACAAATTTTGCACTGCACAGACTAAAAATTACATGTACATAGTGACAGGGTACGCGATGATACCTGCATAGTAAACTTTATACCTGGCGAGGCGGAGCCGAGTCTACTGACCAGGTATCATCCTGCACTCTGTCACTAAAATACTATGCAACGAATTTACCCCACCAATGAAACATTTATTTATTATCTGTGGTTTCTACAGAATTATCAATATAAATGTTTTTCTGTGCTACATGCTTCATCATGCTTATATTGTACATATTATGACATCAAGTTGTGTTAGTTTTGTATTGTGTTCGTGCTAAAATTATGAACTGATCAGTGCGTGTTATAGGTTTTCAGTAAAGAAGAAAATGTTTCTCGCATTATTTATGCTACTTACATGTATAACTTTAACCTTGCCGAATGCAAACTTAAAAAATATTAACCATGTGACTTTGAGTTGTTCAAAGTGTTCCAAAAGAATTTTACATCGACCTTGTATTGATTTACAATTGACTAGGTATAAATATCTACCTCCTTTAATAACTTGAAATACTCCAACCTATCGTATATCAGGATTTCGTCGAAAACCAAAGATATGGTGTAAATACATGTATATATATGTATGTCAAACTGATTTGTCTATAGGTTACTTGGCCAGCGAATTGCTATTTCAGTATTTGCCTAATTTGGTAATATTTGACACTGGTAAACAAAAAGTAAATCCAATAAATAACTTATGAAAATTACATTTCAGACTATTTTAAAACCGTGTATTTTTATTGGATATATCTGTGAAAAATGTGCAAATTTTCCGTAGGCTACTATTCGAATCATTGTTCAATTGTTGATCCCGGCTGGAAACAGAGTAAATTGAATTTCGATGATGCTATACAGCTAAATGTATAAAGTGTCAGTTAAACTCCGGTTATCCATGTGTTTGGTGCATGTTTATTTTGCTGTTAGTTTAGGCCTACTTTTACTTAATAATAATAATAATAATAATAATAATAATACTTTATTTAAAGAGGGTAACCCGATTAGTGCAATGCACTAGTCTTCCTCGGGGCCCTCTATACATGGATAGTACAATTATGTATACAACAGTACAATAATCAGAAAATTTATATGTATATTACATACATGAATAACATTTGAAAAAAAGAAAGTATATACAATGTATTACCAAACCATAGAACAAGTTGTTAGTCCATTGATGAGAAATTTTTCCACATTTTTACGAAAGGATTGTACAGTGGGGGAAAAACGTACATGTAGAGGTAATTTGTTCCATAAATTAACGCCTGAATATTGAAAAGAATTTTTAAACAGATTTGTTCGATACTTTGGTAGACTAAGGTCATAATTGGATTCAGAACGTAAAAAATAATTTTGGGAGGAGATAAATCTAAACGAGTCTCTCAGATAATCAGATGTCATATCATGAAGTGTTTTATAAAGCAGTATGTATTTGTGAAAATCTATCAATTAATAAATAGTAAGCCAACCAAGTTTCACAAATAATGGTTGTGATGGAGCTCTGGTGCCGCATCTAATATAATTCTTGCTGCTCTTTTTGTAATTTAAAGACTCTTTCTATGCCAGCACCTGGAGCATTGCCCCATATAGTTAAGCAATAATTTAAAGATGGCAGAATGTATGCATTATAAAAAAAGTTTCCGCGTGTGTAATTGGAGAAATTTTTTTATTTTACGTAATGTAAATAGTTTATACGTCAAGGACTTGCACACAGAATCAATATGACTAATATAGCGCAATGAATGATCAATATGTACTCCAAGGAGTTTTTCTGATTCAAAATTTTTAAGAACTTTGTCTGATACACACAAATCTAATTTTGAAGTTGTTAATTTAGATTTTCTATGTTGAGTCCCCATAAGCATACATTTACTTCTCAATATTCAGCACCATTTGATTTCTAGAACACCAGTCTTCAATCTCACACAAATCAACATTTAAGGCATTTTCAAAAGAATGCACATTATTATGATATGTATGTAAAGTTGCATCATCAGCGAACAAATCAATATCTGTATTATTTACATGTAGAGGAAGATCATTTATGTACAGTAAAAATAAAAGTGGTCCTAAAATAGAACCTTGTGGCACACCTGCTGTGACGGGCATATATTTGGAGGAATAAGTACCCAATTTTACACATTGTGTTCTTGAGCTCAGATAGGAATAAAACCATTTAATTGACATTTGGTCAAAGTGATACAACTTAAGTTTGTTTATCAGAATATCGTGATTGACTAAATCGAATGCTTTACTAAAGTCTAGGAAAGTTATTCCTACAAGATTTCCTTGATCCATAGCTTGCAACCAGTTGTCTGTTAGTTTTGTTAATGCTGTTTGACAGGAATGAAACTCTCGAAAACCAGACTGTGATTTATATATAAGATCAAAGGTAGTAGTAAATTCCCGGAGTTGATTGGCTATGTGTTTTTCAAATAATTTGGACAAAGTTGGAAGAATTGATATAGGTCTGTAGTTTCCTGGATCGGCATGGTCCCCGTTCTTAAAAATAGGGGTGATTTTTGCTATTTTTAAATGTGATGGAAATACACCATTACTTATGCTAGCATTTATAAGATGTGTTATGGATTTGCATATGACATTTGCTGAAAGTTTTAGTAGACTAGGCCCAATAAAATCTACACCTGCGGATTTATTTACATATAATGCATTTAACATATTAAATACTTCTGTCTCACTAATTTGGTGAATACTGAAAAAATTTTCGTTCCCAAGTTTTGATCTTGTAAAGTTGTCTAATAATTTAGAATCAAAATTTTTCACTGACATATCTGACAATAACTTACTGGATACCTCCGTAAAGTGTTTATTTAAAATATCAACTATATCCTGTACATTTTCAAAATCAGAACCATTCTGAGTGATACGAGTTGGTGTAAAGTTACTGGAGTCTGGAGATGCCAAATGGTTTAAATAAACCCACATTTCTTTAGGATTTGAGCTTTCTTCAATGGCTGATTTGTAATAAGATGTTTTGGCTTGATCAATTAGCTGTGTGACTTTATTTCTCCAAAATCTGAAATTGTTTGAATCACCTTGTATATGGTATAAATCACGTAAATGCCTAGCCTCATTAATTTCTGGTGTAAGCCATTTAGGTCGAATATCTCTATTGACTCTTTTTGTTTTTACTTTTGCATGTTTGTTAAGAATGCCATTAAGGTCATACGCAACGTAGTTTTAACTTTTTTGGGTTCTCCCCTGGAGTTGAAGAGTTCCACTAAATGAAGGACCTGTGTGCAGTATTTTTAATGTCTATAATTGGATTTGTACACCTCTTCTTAAACAATTTTTTAAGAAAAAAAATCTGAAAACAATGTTTTATAATTTTTGTACATTTTTATTTAAATAATGCAAAAAATTTCAAAATTCGATATCTTTTCAAAACGTCTGGTAAGGCATTCTTATTTTTTGTCTATGAACAAGTAATTATATTATACGTTTAACTTTGGAATATCTTGGAAATCTATCAGAAGGTAAGGTACGTTGCGTATGTCCTTAAATAAATCATAAAAACTGTTCAATATTTCGTTTGGATCATCAAGTTGGAGAAGAGTGTTGAAATTTGAGTTTGCTAAATCTTTAAGAAAATCATTTTCATTAAACTTTTTAAAGTCTCGGAATTGAATTTCAATATGTTTGCCGTTTCGTTGCATGCAGCTTGCCTTGCGTGTAGAACACACGGGATAGTGGTCGGAGATAGCAATAGGGGGAACACAGATTTCACATATGTTATCTGGTTTTGTCGTATAAAAATGATCAATTAAGGTACTTGAAGTACTGGTTATCCTGGTAGGTACAGTAATTATCTGTGAGAGTCCAAACTCCTCTAAAGCAGATGTCCAGTATTGTGGGGGGTCTTTCATTAGATCAATATTGAAATCACCTGATAAAATTATTTCAGTATCGTCACAGCAGGAGGCACGGTTCACTTCCCTTGCCAGGTCCTCCGCCCAGCAGGAGGGGGCAGATGGTGGACGATAAGCAGAGCAATAAAATATAGGTTTTGAATTTTTTAGATTAATTTCTAGCCAGATTGTCTCAATATTACTGATCTCAAAATCAGTTCTACGTTTATATGTGATATCACTTGAAATATAAATAAGAATTCCACCACCTACCCCTAATGTACGGTCTTTTCTTTCAAAAACAAACCCATCAATAAACAGTTCTGAATTTCCTACTTGCTCACTCAAAAAAGTTTCACACAATCCTAAAATATCTAAAGATTGCCGTGTTTGAAGCAACAGTTTAATTTCATCTATTTTAGGAATAATATGACAAATATTTAAATTTCCGAAACGTAAACCTTTCTTAATCAATCCAAATCTTTAAACTTTTTGTATTTGCGAAGTATGAATTTGGTTATTGGTCATAGGAGCTTGATGTTTTGTTTGTGAAACAGATTTGAATGAGTTTATCGTAAGAGGAGCAATGTTAGCAGGTTGTATAATTGAGCTCTCATCATTGAGATAAGTTTTCACTTTGTCCAAGAGAGTCTTATTCTTAATATATGGTTTTTCTGGGCAATTCAGATTTAACAGAGGTATTATAAACAAAAGTATTAGTTTGATTTAAACAAGAACATTGAAAATCGTTACATTCTGTACATACAGCGCCTAGAATAGAAAATTTATTTGAATTTAGTGTAGATTTAGTATTGTCGTGAACGGCTTTACATTCCTTGCCTAAAACCTAATACACACAGAATTTGGTCTTGTGGCCTAGTTCTCCGCAGTTCCAACAGTCTAGTTTGCGGCCGTGCCTGCAGTGGCGTGAGGTATGTCCATGTTCACCACAGAAGTAACACGTTGCGGACTGGCTTAAGCTGGAATTTCCGTTGTCCCTTAATGATCCCTTGCCACGTAAAATCGGAACTTCGTTGTTCATCTGTTTAAGTAGCGCTGACGTTCCCTTATCGGAAAGGTGTATCCCGTCTTTCCAGTAATGCACGTTGTCGACCTTTTTGAATACACTCTTAATAGAAATGAACAAACCTCCATACTCGTCACAAACATATCTTAGCGTGTTATTCACATACGAAACATCTACGTCCCGTCTCGGTAAAACTTCTGAGAAATAAACTTTGGTAGTTGGAGATCGATCCTTGATGTTTTTGATTATTTCTACAGCGTCATGTTCTACGGCATCTATTTCTCTACGAGATGAGGCATCATTTCCTCCGGCGTGGACAATTATGTGAGAGTAATCTTCAACTGCGTTTTGATGTAGCTTAGACTTGATTCCGGAAAGCTTGGCCCCTCTGTTGGTTCTCACATGGACACCTTGTTGTAGTCCCCTTGTTCTCACCCTTTGTAAGATAGAGCTGCCTATAATAAGTTTGGCCTCACCAGAACTTTTCTTTTGTTTAAAGGATCTTTCAGGTGTACTTGAAGGTGTGGAGTTCATACAAGGTTCAGTGTTTGTACCGGAATCTGATGTACATTTTGTTTCCTTATCAGGGGTTGTAAGATCACACTGTGTGTGTCTAGATGTTAAATTTTGTGGGAAAGAGTTCAAACCCTGCACATCTGTTTCCTTGTTTTTCACCACCTTAAAAAGTGTCTGCGTGTTTTTGTCCAACAATGTGGGGTTGGTTTTGCATCTGCGTTTCTCTTTTAATTCCTGAATTTCTTGTGCTAACTCACGGACTGCCGATTGTAGGGCTTGAATTGTACCTGCACACTGTGTACAATTTAGAGCATTATCAGTACTGGCTGTCAACAGAGAATCATTCTTTACAGGTGTTGATGACATTTGTGGAATAGATTGTCCCAACATACTACTAATGCTGTTAGAGGTTTTGTTTCTTATGTCAGTAAGGAATTTGTCCAGCCACGAGTTTGCCGAAGATCCTTGAATGTGCAAGACGCTGGTGCCAGAATAGAGTGTGGCTGTCACAGTATTGCACTCAGACTTGAAAATCTGGCCATTCTTCCCTACTTCTTTAATTGCATTAAGTTCTTTTTCCAGATAGTTCAAAATAGTGGCATATTTGTCTTGTTGAAACGATACAGTTATGCTGTATTTGTTAAAAGTCACTTTCAAAAAACTTGGTATACTCACTCCATTTGGTGTGATAATTCCAGTTTCACTAAATGATTGAGAAAGTCCAGAAAAAGATGTAAACAAGCTCGAGTTAATACTCTGATCCATAATTATTCTAAGATTTAGTCAGGTAGTTATCCATAGTACCCACAGCATTATCACTCATAGCAATTAAGCACAGGTAATCAGGAGCTATCAAAAACACGTCTTATCAGTTCGGCTGCTAGTAATGAGATTCAATGAAGTACTGCATTCGGGGTGAGTGTGACATCGCTTGTGCAGTTGTTATATGAAACAGAACGGCACCAATCTGTGTATTTTCGTTTAAATATAACCGTATAATCTATTTTCGGCGTATAAACTGCTTTTTTCCTTGCAAATGCATCGCTGCGCCCTTCTCTTCAAAACATGGTGTTGCAAATCGGCTAGGGTGTAATGTCGTAAATTATCGGGGATGGAACAGTTAAACAGCCAAAATTAATAAAATTCATGCAATGTTGATTTAGTTTGGCATATTTTACTATTTAATCACTGATAAATTCTTTAAACTTGTGTTTTAACAAAATTATATGTTCTATGATCACGACATTGACCGTTCCCATCTTCCGCAGTTCGAGTTGCGCGGTGGATTCAAAAACGTCAGGTTCACATATCCTTAAAGACAGAGAGAAGCAAGGTACGATTTCCGCTATGTTCTGGGGGTGTAACACCTATAATGGTGTCGGAACAATTAGTCTTATTAATGGAAATATGAATTCCAATATTTATATTGAAACTTTAGATAGATATTTATGGCCAGTTGTAACAAAAAACTTCGGAAACCTTCCTTGGATATTTCAAGAGGATAACGCCCCTTGCCACGTATCAAGACAGTGTAATGCCAGCAGACAATAACATTCCCATTTTACCCTGGCCTGCACAAAGCCCAGATATGAACATAATTGAAAATGTATGGAGAGTTTTGAAAATCCGCATCAAACACCGCATAAATGAAATTAACAACAAGTCAGATCTTGAGAGAGTAGTGACGGAAATCTGGGCATCACTTCCTTTACATTATATAAAAAGCCTATATCAAAGTATTCCAAAGAGAATCAGAGCTGTAATCAAAGCAAAGGGATACATAACGAAATACTATAGTAGTTTAAGGTAAGTGAGTTTTATTGTTTGCCTGCTATTCAAGTTTTACTTTGCCACAGGATAGTCCATCATTTAACTTCGGCGGCCATTTTGGGAACTAAATTATGGCCAACTACTGTATATTCTAACAGAGATACCCTAACTGTGTTGAAATCCACAAAACTTTCTAATTTCTTTTTCTTCTTTCTTTATTTTAGAGAGATAATTATAATCCGACTCGAAAAATTTTAGTTTAAAATGCACAGTAACATCACAAGCAAAACCGTATTAGAAAATCAATACAATAAACATTGATTTTTTTTAAACAATCATTCGATTCTCTAGATTGTTCAAAAGTTTGTTATCTAATCATATGAAGAAAGTTTCAATAGACAACATAATACACATTGTACGCCTTATAATCTTTACATTTATTTATAACAAGAATAAAAAAAAATGAGCAGTTCAAAGTTTTGAATTCGTCGTCAGAGGTAACGGTGATTGGGAATAACACTGTGAGATGAAACCTTGTCCACAGTAACTCATACCTCAAAGTATCATTTTGATCATTTAATATCCTTTGGCATGACAGCTAATTTGGAAATCTTTGTTATACTGCTTGTCTTGCTGACGCATTTGTGTGGTTTATAAATTTGTATGGTCACATTTTGTCATCCAAGCAGAATAAGACTTGTCCACTCCAGTGAGTTTAATGTATCAACGGGAGTGTTCGACATTGGACTTTTTTTTATATCAAGCTTTAAGCCTCAAATTAACATTTCTTGCTGAAACTTAAACTGACATTTCTTGCTGAAATTCCATCCCTTTGTATATGAAGGACTCTTTAGAAAGTAAAATCATCCTCAATACTTCTCATTGTAAGCTGTAAATTTTTTTTCGGAAATTGCATTGCGGCATCAATTTTATCATTATATGTAAATTTAGGAAATGTTATGACTATGTTGTCATTATTATACATTGTAGTCATAAGTTGTAACCTAATTTTTCTATGGTCATTGCGTATGACAGAGTATTAATGTTTGTTAAAATTTACATTTAATGGTGTTCATAAATCAGGATCTTTTAATACCTTAAAAAACCATAAAAATAAAACCCCCACAGAAATAAGTTATTTCACAGTATCTAATAAGAAAGTGAGAAATGTTCTCCGCAAAATGAACTTAATTTATTCCTAATAAGATGAATTGAGATTAACACAGGAACTTTTGACTTTATCAAATGTTTCTTTGTTACACAGCTAATTGTGCCACGTACGTGTTACATATGGTTGCACATTACACATGTATCACGTATGTGAAATGTACGTATCACATACGTGTATTACAAACATACGTTTCACGTTTGTGGTACAACGTACGTATAACATATGTGTGACTACATACGTTTAACATAACATACGTTAAACGTACGTTATTCATATGTGAAACGTATGAATAACGTACGTGTGCAATATATGTGTAACGTATGGTGGGCAATACGTACGTTTAACATATGTGACACGCATGATATTCACACGTGTGAAAACGTATGTATAACATACGTGGTATCATTTTCATGGAAAACGTACGTGAAGTCACGTACGTGTCACATACGTTTAATATACGTGAAACGTACGTGGCACAATTAGCTGTGTACACGTCGTACTATTTTTTTCAATGGGCAGTAGACACAGACAAAAAATTAAAGTCAAAATTATTTCATGTACTTTAAAATCACTAAATTTTGGGGTTGGGTGGGTTGTGGGGGTTGTGGTTTTTAAGGTATGAAGAGACCCACTAATTCATGCCATAAATGAAATTTTTAACATATATAACCTCTTAACCATTCTTCAATTACATAATCAAATCCCTTTGAAACCTCGATCTAAAATATTTTTCCCAAACAAAGAAAATTTGTCCCTCGAAAATATGTGATTTTACTGTAAACTACAATGCTTCTTTGTAATCAAGTACTGAAAATTGTCTGAAATAAGCAGTGTCTAGCATCTGCTGTTTATATAACAACATTGTACATGAATCAAATAATGTTATATCAGGTGTATTACTTATAGGATTATGTGGTCTAAAGGAGGCAACCGAGAGGTTTATAAAACTGTTACGACAAATTATGATTCGACAATAACTTTTTGTTTTTCAAAGATTAGAAGAAAGTACACAAAATAATGAAAATATATGAAGATAACAAACTCTGTTCAAGATCAAATGTCTTAAATCAAAACACATTTTGTTGCATACATATAGCAAACACGAACTTCGTAAAACATCAGAGGTGGGATCATTCGCATCAGGTGCTATGGATAGGTGAGCATTCCGTGCGATCGGTCACAATTGTAGTGTGCTCTTTGTCTTGATCAAAAAATAACGGAAACATATGTCCACTATTCTGAGTGTAAATAATAGTCTAACAATTAATACGTCTGTCAGAATCAGTTTAATGGTTGACTGTATTTTTTGCCAAGATCATTGTATCGACCATAGAACTTACGAAATGATACTTTGAACGAGACTGCTGTTCGTCTTGTTTTAGCAACTTGTTTGTTAATTGCATATCTCGTTTAGGAACTTGTGTAACGCATCGATCGAATCAACTGGGAGATTTAAACACTGTATTCAGGTAAGGAACGTATAATGCTGTATAAGAAAGGGAAGCTGATGATTGAAAAGTGAAAGTCATCACGTTTCCTGTACAGCTCAAATCCTTCTTAATGTAAGTCACTCCTGAAATTTGTTATATCAAGGATTTTTGAGAAGTATATTTTGGATAAGAACTCATAAAGTGTAACTCAAAATCGCAAAGAAAATAGGAGGTCAGTGTGCATCCTACTGATCTACGGTATGTTTAAGTTGACCTTTTTGCACTTAAATTTCATCTCTTTGGTTAATTACTTTAACCCTTATATTATTTTATTAAATGTAAACATGGCAATAAATATAATCTTATTTTACGTAAACAAGTTTGAATACTATTCATCATTAAAAAATTTTTGCAAATTAATGCGCGTAAATTATTGTGTGACCTTTTTGCACTAAAAAATAACATATTTGGGGTATTAAAAAAACTTAATAGGCTATAAAAAAATTTCTTATATCAATTTTTTTACGACTTGAGTGCCGATCAGTCACAAGTATCAAGTAGTTTAAAATAATGAAAGAAAAAGGTGGGGTCACTGATGTTAATTTTAAAATATTTGTCAAAATATGTGTTTTTCAGGCAAAACATGGTGTAAATTTGACCTTGACTTGTTCAATAAATTTTCATTTTTTGGAAAAGTTTGTTGAGGGAAGGCGTAAAACTTAATCTAAAGGTATAAATAAGGACCTATTTTAAATATATTTAGCGATATCAAAACGGAAAATATTCTCCGAGTAATAGTATGTGAGGCTAAATTTCCATTACATTAAATTTTATAAATGTGCAGATTTGCAGAATTTTCTGCTAAATTTCCTTCCACCAAAAGAAATAGCCCCTCATGAATCTTGCTTCATTGTATATTTTTGAGCAGTTTTTTTCATTGAATGTTAAAAAACTTACATTGTTGAATTTAAATACCCGGTATGCTATAAAAATTGAATTTAAATAAGTAGTTTTGAAGTAAAAGCTTCTGCGTGAACTTTATGAAAAAGCTGAGGAGTGACTTACCTTAAGTGCAATATATAAGTTTAATATTTAGATATAAAACAAATATTTCAGACCAAGTAGTTTTTTTATTGTATGCTTGCTGGTTAATATAATAACCCATAGAAATAGAATAACCATTGTTTATTCATAATCCGAAATATATATAAACGTTGAGTGAAAGACCACGCAATGTGTGGGCATGGCAGTATATTCCAATATAAAATATTTAAATGCCAGTGTTCGGAACAAATCATCTTAACTAGAAAATAATTTAATACATAGCCATGCGATACTCCTATACCTTGTGTGGAATTTTTTGAGTTTCAAATAAATGCTATTTATTTACCATGAGTACACTGCCAAATCCTATACCTTGCTCATTACCATTTCTATAAATGATTCCTTAAATAAACACATCGGCATATATATAAATTAGGATCTTATTTCCAGTCAAATATTGACATGATAAGAAACGTTGCTAAAAATGTCAATTGATTTTTTCTTCTTTGTTAAAGAGTAAATATTTCATTTCTCCACACTCCGCCACACGTCTCCTGTCCATTCCCGGGGCAGGGGTAGTTACATTCGCTGTCCGGACGTCTGTTCCAAAATCTTATATGACGACCACAAAAACAAGCAGAGCCATACTGAAAAGGTGAAATATTGGAGGTAAATTAAGAAAATTTGGAGTTTCAATAAGAGTTGATTTACTGCACCCTATCCGCCACCAACTCCAACGCACAAACACAAATGTCAGTTTAAAGTTACAAAAGGCGAAAGTTCATCTAAAATATTGAATTTTAATTTTATATGGGAAGGTTCATCTGCTAAAAAACTTCCTTTATTTAAAAAAAAAACCCTGTCTAGAAGATATACTCGTCTTGCATTTTACTCGGATTCTTTTTTTTAAAACAAGTTCTTGTTCACAATTTCTCAAAGGTTGTTTTTCCCTTATCCTGAAAGTATATCTTGTCAATGTTATTTCATGTAGTGTGTTTTGAACTTTGAAAACCGGTTATTCATATGTAAGAAAAAAAATATTTTAGTCTTTGTACTCTTTTGTCATAGGAAATGTACTATACTATGCATTCCTATTAAATGAAAAAAGTCCTTCTCTAAGAGACGAGCAACTTTTTTTAGTAAGAGTGTAATTATAGGAAATATATTCCAATACCTTCATACATGTACATGCATACTTACTATTACATGCAGTTTTGTCGTTTGTTAAATCCCACATAACAGTATACAAACGATGCATTGATCGCAATGCACTTGTCAGTGTGACGTCATCTCGCAACAATGACGCAGTTTGTACACAGTGAGAGGCTGATCAAGTCACTTTTTGTACCATGAAAAATGTGTTTTGTTCTCAAATAAAATATTATTTGCAGTAAAACAAAATGCCATTAACTTGGATGCGATATTTATTTTAGTATTTTATTTGTAAACTGTACGTGCAATCTCCAGACAAGCGATACTGTCGTGTGTCTTTATGCAGATTCAATGAAAAAGTAATGGATGGGCCCTAATAAATCGATTTATTGCAAGGGCATACGGTCAATGTATCTTTTAAAAAATTTACACATAAACTTAAGAAGTATTAAGATATTTGAAAAGTGCTGCAAACCTTTTGAAATCTTGCAAATAAATTAATTATAGCTATATTTAATGTAGTTGACAAGCAAATTATTCAACCTGCCGTCCAACAAATTAAATTTTACCAATTAAAAAAAGGGAATCTATATAGATTCGCAGCACATTTCACAAACTACATATAGTGTTGAAAAGGATTAATATGTTGACGGTGCGACCGTTAGGGCGTTTATTTTGTCAGAATTTAAATCGGGCTCGTACGTCAAACTGCACGTGACATTTGATGCGTCTAGACCCTGACGTCACATGACGTCGTATGTAAGTTGCATTTCCCCCAAAGAACCCTGAACACTGCTGAAAATAAATGAAGAACGTTTTGTTTGCTATTGATCTTCAATACTTATCCATTAGATCAGGGTATAAATACTTTTTAGTACTTTTGCAACTTTTCTCACGAGAACGTAGCTTTAACGTAGCTTAAACAAGTGATGCATTGTGGGTCGAAATTACGGCATCAAAAAATTCTATCGAATGAATGTGCAGTAGTTCGAATTTTCTCTTCGCACAGGTGTTGCTTTAAGAGTTCGCAGTGACGAGCGTCGCTTCGAGACGCTCGCTGCGCTCGCTATAAAATAAACTAAGATTTTTGACTTGGTTATGCCCTTGCAATATTGAAATTTATAGATGAACTCTAAACTGCAAGTATAATTGCCAAAGTCATGTGATGTAGACATCACATGAAAAGTCTAAATAAAAAATCTAAATGTCCCCAACATGTAGATTTTAACCACATTACACTTTTTTGATATCAGTGAATTCCTAAAAAGAATCGTTCATCCTAATAAAGTATGTGTTTTTTATCTTTAAAAAATCGCCGATATTTCCATTTGTAACCTTAACTGTGCTGTGTACCATCAGCACAACATACAGTTTATATCTATTTAAGCATCACTGCCTTTTTATAAATAATTCACACCTAAAAGATCTTTTAACTACCCCCTTAGGAAATTACGTTCATGGAACATTTTCTTCTTCATCACCAAGGTATGATTCTAAAAGGTCTTTATGATTAATAGTCATCTTTAATTGCTAACATTCATTCATTCTTTATTTCCTTCATTTGGAGATTTGAAGTACAACACATCAATTACAACATATAAAGATCAATCAGAGTTTATAAAAAAGAATTTATATTTACAATTTGCCCGTATACTCTGTACGAAAAATAGTAAAGAACATCCTAATGTTTACGTTTCATACACATTGTCATTATAACCCTTACAAAAAATACTATGATAAACTATAGTTAACTATAGTTTACTATAGTTAACTATAGTACCAAAGTTAAAACTTTGGAACTTTGATTTACTATTGTGAAAACTTTGGAACTTTGATTTACTATAGTAAAAACTTTGGAACTTTGATTTACTACAGTAAAAACTTTGGAACTTTGATTTACTATGGTTAAAACTTTGGAACTTTGATTTACTATGGTAATAACTTTGGAACTTTGATTTACTCTGGAGAAAATTTGGAAATTTGATTTACTATACTAATAACTTTGGAACTTTGATTTACTATGGTGAAAACTTTGGAACTTTGATTTACTCTGGTGGAAACTTTGGAACTTTGATTTACTATGGTAATAACTTTGGAACTTTGATTTACTCTGGTGAAAACTTTGGAACTTTGATTTACTATGGTAATAACTTTGGAACTTTGATTTACTATAGTAAAAACTTTGGAACTTTGATTTACTATGGTAAAAACTTTGGAACTTTGATTTACTCTGGTGAAAACTTTGAAACTTTGATTTACTATGGTAATAACTTTGGAACTTTGATTTACTCTGGTGAAAACTTTGGAACTTTGATTTACTATGGTCATAACTTTGGAACTTTAATTTACTATGGTGAAAACTTTGGAACTTTGATTAAGTACCATAAGACCTGTGGAACTTTGGTTTTGATCCTCATTTTGTACATTTTATGAAATGTCAGGAATAAGATTTATTACAGCATCAATGAACGATTTAAAAACCCGAATTGTCCCCTAAAAGAAAAAAGTACAAGAAATGAATTTTAATGAATAAATTGTCCTTGCACCGATAAATAAGCAATATTTATTATTATTTATGGAGAAAAAATAATATAAGTTAAAACAAATCCTTCATTTTGAATCAAAATATTTGCTTTTTAAATATCCGTATACAGGTTTTTTTTTTTCTACCGTTCATTATAAAAATGCATTTAAATAAATTACTTTGCATATTTAAATTGAGATGAACAACAAAAATCAGCCCAAAACACAAAATCATCACTCTTAAAACAGATTAATAATTAAAAAAATTATTAAAAACATACAAAAACTTGATTACTTTGATTTTAGCTTTGGAACTTTGATTTATTATAGGAAAAACTTTGGAACTTTGAATAACTATGGTATAAAGTTTGGAACTTTGATTTACTATGGTGAAAACTTTGGAACTTTGATTTACTATGGTCAAAACTTTTGAACTTTGATTTACTATAGTAATAACTTTGGAACTTTGATTTACTATGGTGAAAACTTTGGAACTTTGATTTACTATAGTTTACTATAGTTTACTATAGTAGACTATAGTAGACTAGGTGTCATGGAGGATTGAGCATCCCCTGCCGACCGGTCATTCCCGCCGTGTGCTCCTTGTCATGATCAGGAAATAACGGAAAACATCCGTCGTCAATTAAGTGTATAAATAATGTACTAACAATTGGTATGAGAAACGTCAGTCAGCGGTTGACTCAATGATAAATTATATTTGCTGACAAGGCCATTGTATAAACCATAGAACTTACGAAATGATGACTTTAAACGAGACTGCTGATTTTCTTGTTTCATAAACTTGCTTGTCTATAATTTACCTCGTTTCAGAAATTGTTCAAACATAGAGCATGCTCTTGCGTACCGAATCAACTGAGATATACTCCGTATGCAGGTGATGAAGGTATATTGCTGCATAAGTAAGGGAAGCTGACGATAGAAAAAATAAAAACAATTAATGAAAAACATTTTAACATGAACTTTTGTTTGTCTAAGACTTTGTCATGGGTACCCATGACAACAAATAAGTAAAACCCGTACTCATTTTAACTGAGAAAATCTATGTAAACATTATTGTATTCGTCTGATAATTCAAACATCAATTCAAATCTTCCATTAGATGTTATAGAACACGATGCCACGGCATGTGGAAACTGTTTGTAAAGGGATTCGAGCAGATTATTCACTGGAATGTATATCAATACTTTATAATATATACTTAGTTACATGTTTATTTGAAAATTTTTAAGAAAACTATTTAAGAAAGAATCCGGACGGCTATGAAATGCGTCCGGTTTGTTGAAAAGAAAATATGAGAGAATTTATTGAACAAAATTTTATTAAATTCTAAATTCATGACAGTCATATCTTAGGGTCTTGACTGTTATTTTTAATTTCTGGTATACAGGATATTGTTTTAAATAATAATCATACAAACTCTACCTTTTGAAAATCAATGACCAAAAAGAAAAATAGATTTGTGCTAATTTCTTATCAGAAAAAAAAACGTCAGCAAATAAAAGCTTTCAATACTTTGATAATACTTAGTCGGAACTTTTGTTTCTCCTACTTAATCCCATCGTTTTATAATGCATATTGTATGAAGTGTTTCCTATCAAAGAAAACACCATAAATCACTTCTAATTTCAAAAAAATGCTTATAAACTTTGGTAACTAAGGCTAAATTAAATGAACTTTTTTGTATTCATGCATGTTTTACTTACCGGTACTTCTATGAGGTACAAAGGTAAACTTTTTAATTACCCTTTTATAAAAACTTTACAGAAAATTGAATCATACTTAGAGGGATAAAATGAAAATTGTTGCATGGAAAATTTCAGTTTCAAGCTATATTGTAAGACTTTTTAAAATCAAATTACAAATTAAAGAGTTAATCTTCCTGGCTGAGGATCTGATATCCTTAACTTACCCCCGAATCTAAGGAAACACCTATATTTTTTAAAGTGGAAAAAATGTTAAGTTTTTATACATATTTTATAATTATCTATTTCTGTTCCTAAACTAACTGCAGGATTTTGAAGTGAACATTTCATCTTACTAAATACCCGTTTGTTAAAATTACCGTTGAAAGAATATCATCTCTCTGCTTTTTAAAAATATTGTTATAAAAATTTATTAGTCATCGCTTTTGCCGTCCATTCTTTGCGTCCAATTTTAGGATGATCCCATGGATCATATCTTTTCTCCTGCACTTCATTCGATTCCCTTAAATGTGCGTTTTCAGCTAGCATGACGGTTTCTTTCAATTTTATAAATTTTGGAGATATTCCAAACTGATGTGGGGTTAAAGATATCTCACCAGGTTGAAAGTCGCCAAGCTCGTAATTAAATATAGGAGGGGTTTCCTGTAGGTCATCAGGCACTTTAAAGTTTTGATTCTTGAAAAATATTATGCCTGGTTTCGCACCCAAATTATTTTTAATTCCTTCGTTCATGTTTTCCAAGGTTTCAAGTTTTCTTTTGATTTCATTTTCTGTCTTTTCAACAGATTTAATGGCCTCCTCTTTCTCTTCTTGTAAAATCTGTAAAGAATTCTCTTTCATTCTTATGATCTGATCAATTATTGATTTTGTGTGATTTTGTAATTGTTTTTTCACTTCCTCAGTTCTGCTTAATATTTCTGCTTTCTTGGTTTTCTCCTGAATTAGCATATTTTCAAATTTTGGTAAAAGTATCCGCTCTATTTTATCCCTTTCTTCTCCGAGTGCAGTTTTTATTTCCTTGTGCACTTTAGCCAGATCATCCATTTTATGCCCATTATGGGATTCCATAAGACATTTTGCACACACTGGCTCCTTACAGGGAGAACAGTACCACTCTAGCTTGTTAAGGTTATGTTTTTCACAGTAAAGTAGGCCAAGGGTACCCTCCTTATTTTTGTGTAAATGTATCAGTTCGTGATTTTTTGTTAATTTTCTTGACTCATGCTCTGTTTTGCATATTTCACAAAGATGACCAACGCACGTTTTGCACAGGAATTGCGCGGGGTTTTCCTCACAATTCTCGCATTCAATAAAATGCTGAGCAAACGATCTAGCGGTAGCCATTTAAGAGGTTGTTCTGCAAAAAATGTGAATGCTTTTTTAGAATCAATATAGAGATTTTATCTTACAACCTAATTTTCTTGGTGGTGTCTTACAAAATTTGAAAAATATAAGAAAAATTTAAAGGAGAAATTCTAAATATGATAATTTAACATAAATATAAATCTTCATAAACTGTAATCCGCATTTACTTTTCTTGTCATATATTGAGTCAGAAATTATACAGTACATACACTATCCGGTTATGACCTTGAATATAAACAAAATATGTGCCTAAAACAACCTTATCCAGAGAAGATAAATTATATCATCTTTCACTTTTTCCTTTAAACATTCGGATCATATAAGATAGACAAAAATACAGATTGAGATCCTTGTTTGGTCTGCTGTTATTATGGACTTTGATATTGAATACTGTTCATTATCTTCATATCCTTCTCGATGTGTATTCAAATTCACATTTCAGCTAATGAAATCCATGTAAACAAAGAGGTCCCAATTCGCGTTCCAAAGTCAATATTTACCCCCATTTGTTAACATGCTTCTTCGATTAAGCTACCGAAGAAGCATTTGATTTCTCAAGTAATTTTATATACTTAATATATACAGTTAACAAAAGATATTTGACATGAGAAAAAATGTACTCTTTAAATCTAATATTATATATGTCTGTCTACATTTAGACACATTTCAGTTAGTTTCAAAATTTTAAATGACAATTTTAAAATATTATAATACTTCAATGAATTGTTTCACACAAAGGAGATTGGGGAACTTAGTGTGTAGAAAACTCACTAGCTTCAGAAATATGTAAATCATATTTTTAATGTTAATTTATTATTTAGAGTAGAGCTCTCAGTGTTGATTTTTATCAAATATCATGTTTAACAAAAATTTCTGAGGAATATTTTCGTTAAAATACATTCTTTTACAAAAAAAAATATTACTATGTATATCCATTGGATTCAAATACAAACAATAAAAATCCTGAGTAGCCTTCTCTGTGAAGTCTAGCACACTTACCACTGCGCTACACAAATCCTGTTGAAGAGTGGCATTTAAATCATGTTTGTGATATGACCATTGACTAAGCGGACTTTAAGTGTTTCTCGGAAAGATAGGAATGTAATGTCGGATAATAATATACATCTTTTAAGGTAAAGTGAGTCTTTACTTCATAAATTTAAAACCTTTGGAAACCAAATTATGTATATCTGCATGGAAACTTTTAGGAATATCTTTCAAAAATTGGAGCAAAGACCAACTCATATAGAAAAATAGTGTTATAGTGTGGAAAAAAGACTCGTTTTGCCCTCACGTTTATTGATTGATTGACTGTATATTGTTTAACGTCCCTCTTGAGAATTTTTCACTCATATGGAGACGTCACCGTATGCTTCAAATTTAGACCTATACTCGGCACTCAGGGCCATTGAGCAGTGAGGGTTCTTTATCGTGCCAGCGCCTACCGTGACATATTCTCGAACACGGTGTGAAACGACATTGAATCAATTATACAAATATTTTCTTAATATTTCATTTAACATTAAAATTTACTTTATGTAAAGTCTCTACAGCTTGCATAAATTTCAGGAAGATTGAAGTAACTAGCTTATAAAATTTTATATAAACGTGAGGGACCGGTCACGGTAGCCTAGTGGTAGAGCGTTCGCTTCGTGATCGGGAGGCCCGAGTTCGATTCTCGTTCGCGGCGCCGCGTCATACCTAAGACGTAAACAAAGGTAGTGACTGTTCCTTCGCCAAGCGCTCGGCACTAGAAGTGAAAGTCACGGGTCTTTCGGATATGACCTTATATAGAGACGTCTCCATACCCCGACACCGATGAAGGATTTCACATTAGTATCTTTTTTATCAAAATTGATAAAAGTAACTTCAAGAGAAATTTAAAACTAACATTAGATATGCGTACAGACTTCGATTAAACAATAAAGCACCCTGCGTGGTGCTGTAGGGATTTTTATTATGTATTGTTATAGAGGGAGCTTAGTCTGGGCCCCATCCCTGGCAGCTGCCCTATCAGTTGTTCAATGTTATAAGTCTGGGAAATAAATGTTAAAAATAAAAACATCTTTTCTTATGGGATGTGGCAATTTCCTCATGTGGAGAACATTCATTATACGAGGGTCATTCAAAAAATACGTGGACAATGTTCCTCATAATCACATTATTTTTACAAAGTTTAATATCAGTACATTTTTATATGTAAAAAGATATATTTTATAGATTTCTGAAATTTCATTCTATTTGATTAAATGGAACTCATGTTAGTCAATTTTAAAAGCAGCATGTTTTGTCACCACGGAGCACGGTCAAAAACATTGTAGCGTCAAAAAAAAGGGTAAAAGAAAATTTCTCAAACTCACAGTGCCTTTTCATTTTATACACGGTTTGTATCGTATTTCCCATTCATTAAAACGTACGAATCAATAACACTTGACACATAGTATGCTAACAATTATTTGAGTATACCTTAAATACAAAGATTGTCAGTGTTTTCAAATCCTTTACCATGTAGCTCTGCTCTCACAGGTTCCGCAACAGTGAAGCGCACATCACGTTTCATGACGTTACTTACTCTTTTGACAAGATTTTGAACTATAATCTGTTTCTTTGCAGAACGCTCATCGCCAAATTTAAAGTCTTTAACCCTCAAAAATTGTCTGTTCCATTATAAACAAATACACGGCTCATTTTATGAATTTTTCCTGGTTTCTCCAGCATTTTCGGAGTTTGTTTTAAAAGTTTCCAAATGCAAAACAAAATTATATTGCTACTCGCTGCTCCGTGACGTCCTTCAACGTCATGATTTTTTTGCTTTTTTGATCAAGACTATCTGTCTATAGAAAAGAATATCTTTAAAAAAACCAATGTCTTACATTAACTTTAAGCTTTTGAAGAAATGAAACAATACCAAATATAAGTATTTAAATTCTATTTCAATTAAAGACAATTTTACAGAGGTATGGCTATATAGATTAGAAAAGTGAATAATCAGTCTGAAACTCAATTTTGACACTGCTCCGTGACCCGGTTTTTACTGTCTTAAATCTTTGATAATTTTGACAAAAATCAAGATATATTCCAATTTCTTTGCTCGAAATATTTGAATCTGTTGTAAAAATATATATACATGTACCAAATTTGGTATAAATATGACGTTGAATAAAAAAGTTATGACAAAAGTCTACGAACTTTTTGAATGACCCTCGTATAATGAATCTCCAACATTATATGCTGATAGTGTGTTATTATATTGATAGTTTGTTATTATATGTTGATACTTTAATATTATGGTATTATTGATGTAAGGAAAATTATACATAAAAATGTGAAAAATTCATTTGAAATTCATGAATATTATTAGTTACAAAATCTTTTAGTAACAGGGTATGGGATGATTCATGGTAGTAAAATTCATACCTGTTGAGTCGGAGAAAAATTGGGCTCTGTATAAGCCGATCTATTTTTGTTTTCAGTTGATGCAGAGAATTTTCAAAATTCATTAGACTATATTACATGTATGCTGACTATGACTAGTTTTAGCATTGTTTTAAAATCCAATTCAGAGTGTCTGTAACTGAATAAGTTTTATATAAAAAATATTTTTGTTGGAGACCAATCCCAAGATAGGAACATTTATTATGCTTCTGTATAATCTGTCCTATTACATAATTACAATGTACAATATTACAATGATGGGACCAGTTCAAACAAAATCCTCATTTTAAAAAAGTACATGTCCCCTGGCTTTGATATAAAAAAAATCTGTAAAATGCCTTGAGACTTGAAAAAAAGTTATTGTCCTATGGTTACATCTTGGTGTTAGTGATATAACTGAAAGAAAACCAAGGGGTCTTTCAGACTTCAGATATTTCAAACATCGAAAAAGAAATATTTTTTTTGGTTTGTTAATTTTCATCTGTGAGACTGTTTAAGAGAAATTCGTCGTCTTTGAAAAACGCCCCGTGGGGATCCGGGTTAGAATAGGTCCTGAGTACCCCTTGCTTGGCGTAAAAGCCGACTAAATGGGGCGGTCCTTCGGATGAGATCGTATAAACCGAGGCCCCGTGCCACAGCAGGTGTGGCACGATAAAGATCCATCCCTACTCAAAGGCGTTAAGTGCCGAGCATAGGTCTAAATTTGCAGCCCTTCACCGGCGATAGTGACGTCTCCATATCAGTGAAATATTCTGGAGAGGGACGTTAAACAGTATATAGTCAATCAATCTTTGAGAAAACAATCAATTCGGAATTCCGTATGTCCGTTCTGGTTTGGTTCTACATTTAGCACTGATTTTTGCTTCCCTTAATGACAGAAAATGTGGTTTGATAGCCGCAGTAAAGGCAGTTGGTGTTTTATTAAAAGAAGACTACTGAGTTTTACAGTTTGGGACCATGAATGTAAGTAGAAAATAGGTGATTTTATGTATGAAGTTAATGACAAAGACTAATTGGTTGATTTTGCGGTCAGCCTTCGAATCACATGTACAGACTGCGACAATGACAGACTCAGTTCGTGATTCTATTGGCTGACCTTTTCATTGTATTTTACACGCATTCTCAATTTATCGTCTCAATTCGCTTTAAATAATGTACTGCGTTTTAAGTCATATAATATTTCAAATAAATTTTATTTTCTGCCAGTCTTACCAACCTTTGTTGGTTGTTGATTAAAATACAACAATTGTTTGTTGTAGCTTAAATGATTATCTTAGGAGAAAATCACATTTTATAGCAGAAATGGATATTTACGTTACTGTCGCCGATCATCGTATAGTTTTTATTTTAAACCAAAAAGAATTTTTAAATCATTAACATATCTTTTTCTTAGTAAGATTGTCCTACATTTGAGTTATATTTTCTGAATATCACACCCTTCACACATATGCGTGTCACAGATTTTTAAAAATGTTAATATATTTATCAAATTTTGATGTCACCGCAAAATTATTACTTTTCTATTTCGAAATTCAAAAGGACTGGAAGGAATGATGAACTAACTCAATAGGACTAAGTTGTAACTTTTTAACATCATGAGCACCCTTTCTATTGCATGGAAAGGTAAAAAAGACACTGTTTATCTGTGTTTATGAACAATAGCCCCCCTTTTCTTATAAGTCCAATGGTTAAAAAATTCAATGATATTTACGTGTTAGTATTTATTCACAAATTAAGTAAGAGAACTACACCGTCTCCTATGGGCCAAATTGCCTTACACTCAAGCACTAGAATATGCCTTTAATTAACTGTGGAATAATTGAACAATGGCATTAAAAGTTACGATAAATCTCAGAAAGATATTTACGTTACCGATATTTACGTTACCGATATTTACGTTACCATGTTTTAAAGTAAATAAGTATTAATTTCTAAAGCTGTTTGAACAGATTTGCGAGTGAATCTTTATGATGTAAATACTTAGAACATGAAGAAATATACACTGTTTCTTAAAATGTCATTTTTCCTGTAACAAGAGTGAAGAAATGCAAACGTAAGTGCACATGCAAAGGTGAACATTTTTACTCAATATCTTGTGCATCCGTGTGATTTTAAAATTGAATTGACATAATATTATTCACAAGTAGAATCGTGGTTTAATGACTGAATCTTTCCATTTTGAGCAATTGGTTAATATTGCATAGTTTCAAGTGTAATGCACGTTATCATTCGGAACGCAAATCTGAAACAAAACTCTCTTCGATTCTGTATTTTGCTGTTTGTTTGAACTGATAGTGATCGTCAACTGTAAAAAATGGTTATATACACTTGAATTGTATACCAAGCTAAATATTTTGAAGAAAAAATATCATTTTTGTAGGAAATATAATTCCAGAAAATGGGCGCTGCGTTGCATGCAGTGTGTGTGTGTGTGTGTGGGGGGGGGGGGGTTACATCGGGTAAAAAAGGAAGTCGGCTGTGGGTGTTGTGTGTCAAGATACTGAATGAAATTGAATCCATTTCCATTTTTGTTGCTTTGCAAGAAATACATTTATTAACATGTATAAAAGAAGAAGGTATGGTTTTAGCTTTATTGTGCCCTAAAAATGAAATGACATCAAAAAGTTTTGAATCTGGCTTAAATATTAGTTGAATAAATGACTCTGATAAATCAGGAAAGAATATGGCATGAAGGCTTACCATTCTGCATATATGACGTCATTAATGTGAAGAACTACTCTATTTTCAACAGAAAAAGCCTCAAAATGTCACATTTCAAGGGTGATTTTCCTTTAGAAAACAGTGTCCACAGCCGTCGCCCACGTTAATTTTTTTTATATTTTGTGCAAATTCAATAACAAATCACATATTTCAAGATCTTAGTGGGCGATGCCTGTGGACAATGTTATCTGAAAGAAAATTCCATTGAAAATTGGTGTCTTCTGTAACTTTTTAAGAAAATACGGGAAAATGCATATGTTTATGACGTCATAATTAGCATTTAGAAACACAGGTGAGAAAAATGACTTGTATGATTTTTCTGCATTGAATTTCAATTATTTAAAATGCATGAGTTTTCAACTTTTACACCAGTTTCATTTTTTAGAAAATCACAGGGCAAAATTTGTATTGAAACCATACCTTCTTCTTTGCACCTAAATTTTCCCATTTGCATTGTTGCATAGACATATGACTTAGGAGGTATGCGTCTATGCTTTAATGGTACTGAAAATTCAATTTACGTTATATGAACGTAGAATGTATATTGCTCTATAGAGCACATGTGATGTGCAACTGTAATTATTGACAAACTTTTTAAGGGTGGTGGGCAGTCTTTGTTTTATTTTTGAGATTTGACGATAAAGTTTTTCACAAACAATTAAGCATTTCTGGTATGTAGCAACAAGGGGGGGGGGGGGCAGTCCAACCTTGCCCCCCTTTTTTCTTCAGCCTTACTTCAACTTCAGTAAATGTTCAGTGAAAGGCTGGTTGCCCCCACCCCCACTAATAGTGATGTAGGGAAAATATATTGTAATAATTGGTACTGAATGTAGTTGGCACTGAAAAAAGTTCGCCTCCCCCCTCTAGGATTTTCGACTTCGAGCAAGTTTTCTCACCCTGATCCCCTTTTTTTGCCTTGTCAACTTTCCAGGTAAGTAAAAAAATTCTCTGGCTACCCCCCCCCCCCCCACACACACACAAACACTTTCAAAAACGATGCTATGTGAATGGCTGCATTTGAAATAATCAACAGATTAAATGGTGGAGGGGGGGTTGTTATGAATTACATGAGTCTATAGATAAATCATTTATAAATTGAATTTTCAATTCAACCCTTTGTAAGAACACAGATTAGAAAATTCATAAAATTCAATAATTTGAAATAATATAATCATTTTTCCCCCGAATATACTTTTATTTTTGTATGATATCTATGTGCGATATTTACGTGATATTTAACAAACACTTCGTAATCAGGTAATGGCGAAATATTCAACCTTTTTATATTCTAAATAATGTGCGTTTCTCTGAGCAGATTAATAAAGAATCAATTAATGTAGCATTTTAGGGAATATTATCATTATTAAGCTTATCATCGAATGTGCTGAAACTTGTTAAAATAAAAAGAAAATAATTTCATTTAAATGAAAATTATGTCCGTTTTATTTTTACTAATAATTCAATCAAAGATTGTACAACCCTTTTACAAATATGCTTAAACGTTTCATAAATGTTTATAGTTAACAAAATTTGATGTGTATTATATTAATTTTGTATTTAAAAAAAAAAAGTCTTTCGTTTCCAAATATGGCTTTTCAACATCACGTAAATATCTTGGTGTAAAATTAGCCCTCCAACCGCTTTTTTTTTGAAGGAGGCCAACAAAACAATGCATGAAGTATGTAAATCAAATTGCTATTTTTAATAACTATACACTTTCATGTTTCAAATGACGTATAAAAGTGTTAATTTCAGTTCACTTATTTTTATGACTTTTCCCAAGATCGATTTGTGACTATAAATTGAGAATGCGTGTTTAGTGAGAATCGCAAAACTTTTTTACTGAGTCGAAAGTGTGTCAAAAAGATTTATACACAGTGAGAAGTATGATTTAAATCTTATGTTTCATATTTAAAATATTTGTAAAAATCGGAAGGAACTGTAATGAGTAAGATAATTGATTTCTTTATATTTCATTTTCCTACAAATAGCTAGAAAATTTGGGAAAGATAATACTGGTCATAACCATTTGAGCAGGTAGAAGCTTATTGAAGATCGGGACTTTCAAGTGATGGAGAGTAAGGGAAGTGGTTGGGGTATTCCAAGACGTGAAGAACCCTATCTTTTGTGTAGAATTCAAGGTATTAATTTAAAGATTTAAAGATATCAACAATGGTCCAAATATTAGTATTGACACTTTCAAAACTAAATGCTAGGTTAACTAGAACACAGTGAAAATACGGCATTATTCAATTTGAGATTATTTCAACATCAACAGTTTTAAATATTGTCATCAATTGTAGTTTTAATTTTAATTGAAGATATTGATCAACTACCTGTATTCCAACAAGCATTTGCCTCCAGGATACCATGGAAATGTGGCTATAAATCAAAAGGACAACTGATGCCTAGTTAAAAGCCACTTTCCTGAACATTCAGTCTTAGACTACATTGTTTGCTAACAAAAGGACTCAAACTGAGTTACATACTAAGGAAAAACTCTGCTAAGGAAATTAATCTTAGGTGTCATATTAAATACTATTATTTCTTAATTGTAGTATTTCAAATGTACTGAATAGGTTAATTTGAGTAAATTCACAATTGTTTGAAATTTTTGTTTGTTTATTTTTTTCCTCCCCCACTCGTAGGTTTTGAACGTTTCTTTCAAACCATACAAAACAAAGTACATCAATGTAATGAAATGCTTGTCCACTTTTAAATATCATTGACAAGTGCTTTTTAAACAAGCCCTCCATTGGAGAATAGTTCCTGTCGCAGGTTTAATAAAAGAGATATCTCACTCACAGCCAGTGGAGAAGTGTATAATATTTCTCTCAGGTTTTTTAAAGAAGCACATATCAATGATATTCAAAAGTATAATTTTCACATTAAATAAAATGCAGTGTTACTGACTTCAAAAAATTGAGATAAGAAAGATCAGTTAATCATTAAAGCGTGTTTAAAATGTCAGATTTGGAGTATGATATGAGTAGTAAAAATACTTGGAATGTAAGACGAAGAAGTGCACCAGCAGTAATAACTTTTCATAAATACATAATTTTCCGTGACGCGTTTAGAAACACCTGTGTTTCACGGTTGGGTGCTCCTAAACTCGACCTGATGTTATTGATCTTCATTAGTGAAAATTCTTTTAAGTTGCTTTACAGAATTTTTCTAATAATTTTTTCATTGCATTCATGAATTACACTTACAATATAGCTGAAATGAATAATATCCTTTATATCCACCACATAATGAGATAAATATGCTGCTTATATAGAAATGACTTAAATTCGACATACATTTACCTGTTTACTGACACAGGATCAGTTAATCAATGGTAATAACCTTTCATAGACAAGTTGTTCTCATACTATAAAATAAATATTGCTGGTTTACAGATTTAAATCTGGCGAAACATATAGTGGTAATTAACATGAGAAAGATTTTACCTTTCAACAAAATGGTGTCCGCCGTGCTATCAACTTCTATATCTGGCTGACAATAAAATATTGAAACGAAAGTAGATGAAACGTTTTCTATTTGACTGAAGAACTTAAAAATAAATGAAATACTTCTTTATTCAGTACTATGCAGTTTTTCAATCTAATACTTTACAAGGGCATCGGTTAATTTGTTCGATTGACACGATTTCCCTTGCGGGCCCCAGCCTCTGCACTGTTATATAACTATACATATTCATAAAGTGGGGGATCTTAAAATGAGCAATGAGACAATTAACACTAAGCATGTTTCAAAATTGAAATTGAAGAAGTTTATTAATGCATTGTATGTATTCAAAGTACATGGAGACGCAGAAATAATGTAAATATTTTTTATAATCAATTTTCACTTATTTTGAAAATCAGGTGGAATATCTTATGACTAAAGGAGCCCCTTTTGCTAACACCAAAATAATGTCTACTAGGTTGTCTAATGACAAAAATTACTGTACACAGTAATGAAATCATTGAATATACCATTGATTCAGGGTACGAGAAATAAGCAATATGTAATAAATCCTGTTTTTAACATTTTTATACCGGATAACCCCGACTAAACAAAAAAAATTAAAGTATTTTCTCCATGAATTTCAAATTCAAAAACAATTTTCTCTCAATTCTTACATTTTTATTATCAAAGGAAAACGTCTTAATATTCGCATATTATTTTTGAAATCCTTAAAATGAATCATTCTTTTGCAAATTGATTGATTGATTGATTGTATACTGTTTAACGTCCCTCTCCAGAATATTTCACTGATATGAAGACGTCACCATTGCCGGTGATGGGCTGCAAATTTGGGCCTATGCTCGGCACTTACGGCCTTTGAGCAGGGAGGGATCTTTATCGTGCCAAACCTGCTGTGACACGGGGCCTCGATTTATACGCTCTCATCCGAAGGAACGCCCCATTTAGTCGCCTTTTACGACAAGCAAGGGGGTACTGAGGACCTATTCTAACCCGGATCCCCACGGGGTTTTTGCAAATTGAAGAAATATTATATCTCAGAATCACAGTTTAATTTCTTAGAAGATTTTCAAGATACGAACAGTATTTAATATCAATAAACAATATACGTAAAATAGTTAGCAGAGCAAACACGGACCTCCAAAACAACAGAGGTGGGATCAGATGCCATGGAAGAGTGCGCATATGTAAGCATGAGTAAAATTTAGACTTCAATCTATAATTTTTACACTTTAATCTGTTTTTACACTTTAATCTGTAAAAATTTCGACATTAATCTGAACAACCTGAACTGTAAAAATATGTATAGCGAAGATTGTTTTCCTTATATGTTGTTCAGATTAATATTGCATGCTTATGTAATGTTAATCTTTATCTTCACCTTCTAAGAAGAGTGATCTGTGAAAGTCTTCAATTTCAGGGTACTCTTCACAGCACATAACCGGCGTCTCTTGTCTCTTTCTCTTCATCTCCTTTATATCTTCTTTTGAGTGAAAATTAGGAGAATCGCCAAATTGTTTTTCGCTCAAAATTTGATCCACATCACCAGGACGATAATCCTCAACACTGAAATCAGAAGAACAAGGAAAGATTTGCATTTCATATAATTTATGACACTCTATTGTATTCAAAAATACAATCCGTTGATTAGCCCCCAATTTGTGCATTAAATAAATATTGATATTGCTCAGTATTTTGATACGCCTTTCTATCAATTTTTTTTCTATATCTGAATCATTTCTTTGTCTTCTGTTCTTCTTTGCAAAGATCCCGTATTTTCTCTTCTTTTACCATTTTAGCTTTCCCTATTATCTTCTCTGTATGAACTTTAATTTGCCTTTGAATTTCATCTATTCTTTTAGATAGATCTGATTCTTTTGCTTCTTCCTTTGACAGAAAATCATGGTATTGTGGTAGTAGTGTAGCCTCTATTTCGTTTTTATCTCTCTGAAATCTTGCTCTCATTTAATCATACACTTTTCCACGCCCTTGTGTCCTTTATGGTTTTCTATACAACATTTTGAACATACTGGTGTCTGACAGGGTGAACAAAAATTTTTTAGCATTCTGGTTTAATGGTCAGATCAGTAAAGTGTTTCCGTCAATTCTTTTATCTCGTGAAATTTTGTGTGTTTTCTCTTCTCTTGCTTTGCAGTGCAAGTCTTGCTCAGATGCCAAACGCATATCTTGCATAAAAATTGTGCTTGACTTTCTTCGCAATCGTCACACTCAATAAAATGCTGAGCAGAGTGACTGTATAGTTTCATTGTTTTACTTCTGCCCTCCCAGGTATTAAACGTCTGTAAGATACATGTAAATAAATTATTTTTTAAGACTTATGCACTTAGACTTTGTTCTAATAGTGATTTAATTAAAAACAATTGGAAAGTTTTAAAATAGCTTTTTTTACATGTCGAACTATAGCCTTGGAATGCTTGTGACAGGGCCTTTCGATTTTTATATCCAAACTTGGAATCTGCTTTAAAAACCATAATAGTAATCACTATCTGCTTTTTAACGATATTGATTTAATCTTTAGTATGACGGATATATATCGTAAAACTTCTCCGTTGTCAGGAAGTGCTCGTACCGCCAAATTATTACTAAGGTTTGTCATTTGCTATCACAAAGAATATGATCGTGTTTTGCCTTTTTCTCCCTCAACTAATAAAATACATGAATTAATACATGTTGTCGCAGTAAAGTTATTTAGATGATTAGGAATTCTCAAAAGAAAAAGAAAGAAACCTCCGTTAGCCTCTTTTACGATATTTTATACTTTCGTCTTAAGATATGTCTTTGTCCTAAGATAGCTTCATAAACTCGCTTGCAGGTTCCTTAGTCCTTATTTATTTTCAGAAAAGTTGAAAATCTTTGTCTTTTATGTTTAAAATATTTTGGGTTTGAAATTAAAATATTAAATAAACAAAAAATTGAACACCTCAGTTCTGGAATATGGACATTAATTTGGCTATATACATCGTTTTTAGCTAACCTGAGCCAAAGGCTCAAGTGAGCTTTTCTGATCAATTTTTGTCCGTTGTCTGTCGTCTTTGTTGACGTCGTCGTTGTCGTCGTTGTTGTTAACTTTTCACATTTACATCTTATTCTCAAGAACCACTGGGCCAATTTCAACCAAACTTGCTAAAAAGTATCCCTGGGTAAATGGATTCAAGTTCCTTCAAATGAAGGGCCACGCCCTTTTCGTGGCCCTTTTCCAAGGGGAGATAATTATGAATTTGGGAAAAATTAATGGCATTTTTAAAAAATCTTCTTCTTTGAACCACTGGGCCAGGAAAGATGAAACTCATGTGGAATCATCCTCAGGTAATGTAGATTCACGTTTGTTCAAATCCTTACCCCCAGGGTAGGGTGGGGCCAAATTGGCCGACCAAAAATTCTCATAGGAATATATAGAGAAACCTTTTAAATTCTTTTTTTTCAAGTACTCCAAAGAAATAATTTGTAATATTTATGTAGAATTATCCTCAGGTAGTATAGATTCTAGTTTGTCCAAATCATAAAATGTGCTTTTTCATAGTTAATGTGCTCAGGTGAGCGCTATGGCCCTTGGGCCTCTTGTTTTTAATTTGTACCTGAGATTGCAGTTACATATATAAATTTCGGTCAACATTTTTTACTCTCTTTAGAATAAAGTTACTCATATAAAACACAATATTTTTAAAAGTATGTTCTTTTGACAATTTGATCCATCCAAAAATGATATCCATTTTCGTTTTCTTTATTTTTAAAATTGTACTATTTCTTATTGAATCACTTAAATAGTATTTCTTTATTAGAATTCCCAAATCATAAAAGGTAGATATGGAAGTGTCAAATAGTAGCTAATCTCATTATTTCTATATCTGTTCATTGAAACATAATAATCATCTTTAGCACCAATAAATAAATCTGTCATCGGATGGTAATCTTCGTAACGATAACGTCTCCTTCCTGCTCTCTTGCCTCGAATTTCTTTTAATTATGATAAAGAAAAATGTGGAAAATCTCCAAATCTTCCTCCGTCTGCGATTCTTTTTATATCACCAGCTTGAAAGTCCTCAATTTTGTACTCAATATTTCTTTGACATTTTTTAAGTTCATTTAATGTTGTGCGATCCACAGGTATAAAAAATTTAATCCCTTGTCCTTCTTAAAAGTTGCTTGTTTTTTGCGTCTGCATTCTTATTAGCTGCTGAATTCTTTTTTCTATGAAATCTTTTGAATCCTGAATTTATTGATTTCAACACCTTTTCTTCCTCTTTTCGTAAATTGCGTACCTTTCTTCTTGGAACATTAAAAATCTTGTTTTTAACTTTTCTGTGTGATCCTCAATTTGCTTCCGACCTTGGTCTGCTCTCTTTGATACATCTGAAGTCTTGGCTTCTTCCTTCGACAACAAATCCCGATATTTTGGCATAAGTACTGTTTCTATTTCCTCCTTCTCCATTTGAAGATCTCTCCTAATCTTCTCGTACGTTTCTTCCAGATTCTCTACTTTATGACCATTATGTGTTTCAATTAGACACTGGGTGCATATAGGCTTTTGGCAGGAAGAGCAATAACATTCTAGCTTTTTTGTGATGTGGAGAAAACAATGTGGACGTTCTGTTGTATATTCCTTATCTGAAGTCAGTTCTGTTTTTTCGTGATGTCTGGTGAATTTCCTCATCTCGTGGTCTGTCTTGCACATTTCACACATATGACCAGAACAAGTTTTGCACAAAAATTTTGACGGATTTTCTTCACAGTGTTCACACTCAATAAAGTGTTGAGCAGAACTTGTAGTTGTAGCCATTGGTAGGGATTTATCTGTAATCGTAAATATTTATTTAGATATACAGTAATTTACTGATCGTTTTTAAGATAGAACCTATGTCGGGAAAGTCTTTGTCACAAGATTTTCAAACTTTTCAAAATGATAAATTAGTACTTGCTTATCAAGCAGTTAAAAGCAAATGATATGTTTCCTTGTTTTTAAATCTAGTACAGCCTGTGAAACTTGGTATGGTAAATACATACTGCGACTACACATTTTCAGTTATTTTTAGGGGTACTTGTCAAGACGAGATCAAATCCTAGGGAGCACAGTTACTGAAATATGTAGCCAAAATTAATGTGATTCTAATGGAATATATACTATTGAAATTCGTCGCAGCTCATTGCTGGCAAGAATACCTGTATCAAATAACACAGAGTGAGTTATTCTTGCTCTCGGAGAAAGTGTGCTTATACTGAGGTTTGTTCAGCCTGACTGACAACTGTGCATTTGATTGTTACGATTTGACATCTCTTTAGTTTTTCATGTATAAAGAATGGGCATACATAAGGGATAGATAATTGAAGGAAAATGCACAAGTCTATTAAAAAACATTAAAATATCTTTGAAAAGGCGAAATTAAAAACTTTTAAAGTATGGTGGATTCGAACCCGCAACTTTAAAAAGAAACATTTCACAATGCAAAACCAATTCATATATCAACTGAGCTAGTCGGTCTATAAAAACATTTGGCATAAATTTGAAGCAACTTTTCGAAATCATGTTTTCTTTCCTTATTTTTGAAATTTTTTTTGTGAATTTCGACCCTAGGGCAGGGGTGCCCCTAAAACATTCTATCTTAAATCATTCCTTACATCATAACTTATTAAACTAGAGGTACTGTGAGCAATGAGCTCACTAAATGATACCCCCCGCCTCCCATAATGTCCATGTGTTGCTATATATTGTTTTACGGTTATGTGTAAAGAGGAATAACTCGTCCTATCAAATGTTATCCAAAAGCTTATATATGTGACGTCATAGGTAAACATATAATGGCAATATCCATGTTTTGCTATGGAAAACCTAAACTAAAATATGTGTCAAATAAAAAAGTAAAATAGGAGGTGCACAATGGCTACATGTAATAAAGATTCTGTGGAAGTTTCATTAAATTTCACTCAGTATTATAAAGCGTAACAGACGGACGGACGGACGGACGGAAATCCCGATTACTCTATACCCTCTCACTTTTCAAGGGGTGGTATAAATATCACAATTTTATTTAGGGGCAGACCTGCCCTGAAGGATATCTCGGCCAAAATTCATGCAAAATTCAATGCTTTAGCAGACAAAATGGTATTTCAGCCAATTTTGGAGGTTTATTGTAAATTTGTTAATAATAAATTTTTGGTATAAAATACAAATTTGAAAAATTTAGACATATATACGGTATAAAATAACAAATAAAGATTAATATTTAAATGTCACTTTTTCAGGGAAATTGTTCTCTCCTATAGGTCAATTCTTTTGTCAAAACGAATACATCATTGGTACTTTTTATTTAAAAATTTCATATTTGATAGAAAAACTGTAATGAAACACAAGAAGATGGATAAGTAACAAATAATTATGAAAAGGAATGCACACCATATTCATGATAGATATATGATATAACAAAAATGTACAAACGATCGCATGATCTACAACACATAAATCTTTGACTTAGACATATTTCATCACTATATTAAAATATTTAGTTGACTACACTGAAGATCTCTTAGGATTTTTGCATTCCTTCAAAATTGCTACATATAGTATACCATACATTTTATTTCAGTAAGTTGTATTGATTGTAATTTCATTACACAAGATAAGTCTTGGATTTGTCAACTTAATTAAGGTCAAGATCTAGTAAATAAATGGTGCCTACAGGTTTCTCTAATTCCAGATTAAAGCATTATAACCAAAAAATATATAAATTGAATTAAGATTATTTCGACACGATTTTGAATTGAATTCTGTGATTTCAAAATGCAGTGTTTTTTACCATTTCTATACTGAAGCTGTAAGTACGAAAAAAAAGTGACATTGAATTAATGGACCTAGCACAGGCTAAACACATTCACTAGTTATGATGTCATACGACGTAGGTTCTACGTTAAAGCAATATAAGATGCATTTTTAAATATTTTATTTTGCTGGTAAAATGTGTTAACTTGATTATTCTTTATGTAACTGAAGAACAGATGACACAAACAAACTTTTGTCAAAAGATATGAAATTAACCACCTGAGTCATATTTTAATGAGTAGAATGAATAACGTTCACCTCGTAGTTTCTAATTTTTTATTCAAATTTTCACAAAAATGAGATTTGAAGTGAAAAATATTTCTATAGATTAAAAAGGATGGTTTCAGAGGGGCAGAATTTTGAACATCACAGAAGGTTAACAATTTTTTTATGTTCTAGAAATTTATTATTTGCATCATTTTCAACGAAAATAGGCCAAAAAATATATACCAATCCAGGCATCCATTTTTTTGTTTGTATCATCTGCCCTTAAACCTTCATGAACAATTAGAATAAAACAAAGCCGAAGAAAGACTGCTAAATTTAATCTAAAATATCATTTTACTTTTTATAAAAAAAATCATTATTGTACAGGAAGACAATAATGTAATTTGAACTCAATCAAAGCTTATAAATAGTTCTTCCAAATATGAGCAACAGATGTTTATTAACGTAATTTTTTCTTTCGTTGAAAAAGCTATTTACAATTTTGCAACAACAAAAATCTTACATCATAGTTGCAGCTCATATTGCATGGGCGTCGGAAATTCATTGAAAGTTGGGGGGGGGGTGTAGTTGAAATTGGGAGGCTAAGCCCCCAAAAAAGGTAAACCGCAATTTTCAAGGCCTATAGTATATATATTTGAAAGAAATATTTGGAGGGAGGCGAGCCCAATCTGTGAAAGTATCATGACATTTTTGTCAGTTGCACATTAGGAGTTGCGGAGAAGAGATGGGTATACTTTAATATTATAGAAAGAAAGTGCAAATGATTTGCTCTAGGTAACACAAAATATGTGTCGGATCAAAAAGTAAAATAGAAGGTGCAAAATGGCACTATTTAACAAAGATTCTGTGAAAGTGTCATTTAAGTTCATTCAACGGTATACGAGGAGTTACCTATAAGAGATGGATACCCACGGACAGACATACCGATCAATATATACATATGTAATCTCCTGCTTTTCAAGTTAAAAAATAATTTATTTTAAAAAAAAATAATAATTTAGAAGCAAATGTTCACAAACAACAGAAAATAAAAATTTAACAAAGATTAGACGGGGTCACGTGACCCCGTCTATTAGTTTACTGCCAGAGCCCTCAAAAAGGAAGCCGTGGTGATAACACATAAATTAAATCTACGCTATATGAAAGAGTGCAGAAATAGTTTTGATCAAAATATAACCATTCTGTATCAGACTGAAGAAAGTGATCTGAACTTTTTTTCTAAATCAAATTAATAAAGCATCTTTGAATGTAAACTCGAAATATTAATTGTAAAAAACACTAGTAAACAAAGTACTCTTCTGTGTAGTAGTACGACTGCTTACGCATCATCCATTGTTTACTTCCAAAACAATATTAATTCGGACCAGGTGAAATTTGGACAATTCAAAAAGGTTTCTAGACTTAGCAATTATTGAAATTTCTACTTCAAATTAAATGAAAAACGCGAATTTATATTATTCACAGGTTTGTTTTTAGTTTGTTAATTAAAAAGAATTATCAAAACTCGTTAAAAAAAATCATATTTGTGAAATCTAAAATGAAAATTATAATTTTGACCCCGTCTTTCAGTACTGTCTCAGTACTTTGATTAGCTCTACTGGTCAGAGATTAAAAGAGCTTTCGCGATAGCAATGCGTCCGTCGTCCGTCCGTCCGTCTAGCTGTCTGTTCGTCTGTTTGTCTGTTTGTCTGTAAAGTTTTGGTCTGATTTCAATATTACTTAGCACATAAGAAGACTACACAAAGACACAAAATTCTGTGTATCGGTTTTTGATTTCGATGAACGGTGTTGCCGTGGTTACTAGAAATAGAATTTTCTGTAAAGTACTTTTAAAATGCTAGTCCTCCTACGGTTTTGGTCTGATTTCAATATAACTTGGCATACAAATAGATTACATTAGGATACATTACTCTGTGTATGGGTTTTTGTATTTGATGAACAGTGTTGCCGTGCATGGTTACTAGTTTCTGTGAGATTCTCTTAAAATGCTACTCCTCCTACAAATTTGGTTTGATTTCAATCAAACTTGGCACACAAGTATACTACACTAAATACATAATTCTAGATCTGTGTTTCGGTTTTTGATTTTGATGAACGGTGTTGCCGTGGTTACTAAAATAGAAATTTCTGTGAAAAACGTCTAAAATGCTACTTCTCCTACAGTTTTGCTTTGATTTTTATATAACTTGACAAACAAGTTGACTATACTAAGATACATCATTCTGTTTATTGGTTTTTGATTTTGATGAACGGTGTTGCCATGGTCACTAAAAATAGAAATTTCTTGGAGATTCTTTTAAATTGCTGGTCCTCCTACGGTTTTGGTCTAATTTCAATTAAAATTGGCAACAAGTAGTAGGCCTTTATGAAGAAGAAAATATAGTGTCATGTTTTGTGCACTTTTGCGTTTTCTATATGAATATATATATATATATATATATATATATATATATATATATATATATATATATATATATATATATATATATATATATATATATATATATATATATATATATATATATATATATATATATATATATATATATATATATATATATATATATATATATATATATATATATATATATATATATATATATATATATATATATATATATATATATATATATATATATATATATATATATATATATATATATATATATATATATATATATATATATATATATATATATATATATATATATATATATACTTTTACGAGTAAATGCAAGTTATTATCTTATTTGTGTTACTAAGCACGAAAAAGAACGACCAAGTATAAAAATTTAATCAGGTTAGAACTACGAAGAAGGGCAGATTTTACTTTTAGGTCACCTGAGTTAAAGAGGCACGGTGGTCGTGGCCATTTTTATAGACTATTTTGACCTTCTTTAGCAGACAAGCTCCATATAAAGATATCATAAAATGATCAAATTTTAAAATTAAAATTTATGAAATTTTTCTTTGCCAAATGATCATGATAGCTGACAGCTTAAGATATCATATTCCAAAATTTAAGTTATATCTGGTGCTTAATAAAAAAATTATTTGTTGACCACCTAGCCTCCTTAACTCAGGTGACCTACTGCTATCCGTTTTCGTCTGTCATCGTGCGGTGTGCGTCGTGTCTTAACATTTGAACATTTTCAGCTTCTGCTCTGCAACCGCTCAACCAATTTCAACCAATTTTAGCATAAAGCATCTATCAGTTTAGAGGAACAAAAACTTTGAATTTCATAGTCCCTGCCCTCCTGGAGCTTGAGGGGTGCGGTCAAAACCACTAAAATTAGTGCAAACTTTAAAATCACCTTCTTTACTCCTTAACATCAAGCAGTCAAACTGTTGGCATGATTATAATGAGCATTGAGTCCTCTACCAAAATTGTGACATTCATGGCCAGGGTCAGGGGTTATAGTGCCAGGGCGGGGTTATATAGATTTTATAGTGAAAATGCATTATTTCTTGAAAATCTTCTTCTCTGCTCCTGGTGATTAAAAAAACCAACTTAGCAGATAGTTATGATGAGTAAGAATGTATCTTCCGCAATTGTGAATTTTATGGCCCCAGGGTCAGGGGTTCTGGTATTAGGGCAGGGCTTTTTTGATTGTATAGTGAAAATGCATTAATTCTTTGAAAATCTTCTTCCCTGCCTCTGGGCATTAAATAGACTGACTAAGTGGATAGTTATGATGAGCAAGAGTGTATCTTCCACAAATGTGAATTTTATTGACCCATGGTCAGGTGTTTATGTTTAAAGGTGGGGCTCTATTGATTATATAATAAAATTGCAATGTAATTGTTTGAAAATTATCTTCTCTGCTTCTGGTTATTAAATAAACTAAGTACATAGTTATGATGAGCAAGAGCACCTCTTCTGAAATTATGAATTCTATGACTCCAGAATCAGGGATTCTGGTGTAAGGGTTGAGCTATATTGATTATTACATGTAATAAAAACGTATTAGTTCTTTAAAAACCTTCTCTGTTTCTTGGTATAAGATAAACCAGCTAAGTGCATAGTTATGTTGGACAAGAGTGCTTCTTCCAAAATTGCTCTAGTCTTAGGGTGGGGCTCTATTAATTAATTATATAGTGTAAATACATTAAATCTTTCTAACCAAACTAAGCAGTTGCTAAGTGTATAGTTATGATGAGCAATGTTGCCTCTTTTAAAATTGTGATTGAAAAATGCCAAAAACTGACTTGCGTATAAACAGTTAGATACCTCTGATCTGCTCTAAACAAGTTTCAGCTATGACTTATCGTTCATAACAGCGAGCCCTACCGGCAGTTGAAAGGCCTACAAGTAGACTACACAAGGATACAGAAATATGTATATGGGTTTTTGATTTCAATGAACGGTGTTGCCGTGGTTACTAAAAATAGAAATTTCTGTGAAGTGAACTATCTCCTCCTAGTACTGTAAAATTTTATTAAAAGCTTTTCCTACAGTTATAGTCTTATTGCAATCTTGCCACAAAAAGAAACTTAATTAATCAAGGATCATTATTCTTTTTATTGCTTTTGCAAAGTTTTATATCCCAACTGCTACTTTTCTCTTCCTTTATTATAGGTACAAACCAGTAGAGCTACAGTCTCGACAGAGACTACTGATTAATTATGTTTCTTTTATGCATCTTATGTCAAATGTATTACAACGTGTGGAATCATCATTTGATTTCCCAAACATCTGACATTTCCATCATATTCATTATTTCTATTGCTATTAATAAATAAGCGTTGATTGGTGAATGTGACTACACCAACAGAATGTAAGGTTCCTTTATAATGTATAAGGCCTTAAACTCAATAATTAATTTATCTCCAAGCTTAAAATAAGCTGCATAATATGGATAAACTCGTCGTCTTGGTTGTAATAACAATACTCGTTCATGTGGCCCTAACGACTGGTAAGTTTGCTATATACGTTATATTCTCTTTCTATTTCCTTTCATCATAATTCAATGTTTCTTTTCAAGATAATATTTGAGTGAGTATGGCAATTCAACTTCTAAAAAAGAATTTAAATGCAAATTAATATAATGTGTCGTATAATTACCACTGTTTTTTTTTTTTTTTTTTTTGTCCATCAAATATATATATTAGTTTTTTTCAGAGATGATAATAAAACTCCAAGGAGTTTACCGTTACATTTTTTTTTACGTTTATTCGTATATCCTATGAGCGAAGAAAATATATTGAAACATCAGCTGTATCAGTGATAAAGGGTCTTACATGGTAATGAAATATAGTAATTTTTTTCGCCTATTACAGATTATGGATGTAATGAATTTGGAGACGACATAGACTGCGATAATTCAAGAGGAGGTCACGGTGGAGGATCTGAAGGATTAAAAAGAGGATCATGGAGATCTGGAAGATCTAAAGGATTAAAAAGAGGATTATGGAGATCTGGAAGAGCTAGAGGATAAAAAAGAGAATCAGGGAGATCTGGAAGAGCTATAGGATTCTAGGGAGGATTTGATGGATACTGAGGATTTTGGGGAAGGACGATAATATTGAGGATAAGAAAACATTTGGCGGACTGGGTTGACTACGATACAAAAATATCTAAACACCACACCAAACCTGCTTTTATTATGTTCTATCAAATTGTACTTGATTGACCGTTGTTAAACGCCGACATAGTAATATTTAAGCCATTATTTAGTGGCTATTTTTTTTGGAAAAATTTGAATTAAATTCTTGGATCTAACATCAGCTTTGTTTTGATAATTAAGAAAAATCATTATATAATTATGCAAATAAATGGATAAGGATAAATGCTCTAATTACAATTCTGTTATTTACTGTATGCACCAAAAGGGTTTTTGACCCCGGGAAAATATTTGGATAGCTACTCTTTGAGACACTTTTCAACGGATAGCAGAATTTTAAAAATAGTTTTTCCTCTTGTCGCTTTGCAATCAATTTGATTTTTTAACCTTGTCAAATTAATATACTAATATTAAAAACATTATTAATAGAGTAAGTACCTATTGTTCACTTTTTACCACAGAGTCAAGGAAGGTTTGGAGCTTAGTGTATGATAACGTTGTATTTCCATTTCTACTTGTTTTCTCTTTGATAGGTCTTTGAAAGTAAGTTGGTTTGATTTCTTGATAATTCTACCGGAATTTCAATTTCGCCATGACCCTGTCAGAAGCAAAAAAAGCCTAACATGCATGTAAATCTCGTGCAGCTGTCTTTGTGTTAGACCTCAGTCTGCGGGGAGTACTGAAAATGACATGGGAGGCATCGTGTAATTCAAATCTAATAGAGAACATATTTCAAATCCAAATAATCGATGTAATTTTACAATGGAATGGAATTTTAAGGATTCACTGTCTAATTGATAGATTATGCTAGGGCATCAACGATAATTGTAATAACGACAACTAACTCCAACTGCAACAAACTCCAACAAACTAGACTGCGCTTCCTTAAATTAACACCAAAAAAGAAAAGATATTTAAGAAATCATTGTCTTGTTTATTCCATTGTAAAATTAAATTAATGGTTTGCATAACTGGCGAACCCTCGTTCCCAAGTATTGTTGATTTCACTGGCATACCCAACAAATTAAACGGTGATTCCTAATATTTCCAATTCATTTTGAAATATAATTGTAAATTTAGATTTTAAAAATGTTGTCTTGTAGATAAATTTAAATTACAAGAGACCTCCTATTTTAATATCAATATTGCCCGTCCACCGACGTCAAACACAGGCTTCCATCTATCATTGATGCCCTGGCATACCCAACAACCAAATTTCTTCCAAATTATTTAAACCAATATTGAATACGCAAGTGAGTTAAGGCTAAATACATGTATGGCTATTTCTATGCAAATGAGCCAATAAAGATTCACAAGTTGTATATTTTGTGTACAGAGAAAGTTCAAATTGATTTTCTTATACGTACCTAGTATCCACAGTTTATTAATGCAAGTGCACATTATGACGTCATACTGTAGACGTACTTTTTTCTACGGGGTCATAATTCCGCGGAATCTCAATGTCCGCTGGATTTTTTAGACAGTCACTATATACCTAACATTTATATTAAATACGCTTGGACAAATTTCCGCGGAAAATTTGTAACCGCGTACATAGCGTAAATTAATACCACGAGGAAAAAAAGTACTTTTACAGTATTATGATGTCATTGTTCTCTCCCATTCAAGGTAATAAATCACATCAACAAAATCACGTCGGCGCAAGGGCACATCCTATCTAATTTGAAATAAACAATGTATAATATTAAGGATAATATTCTTAAAATTATTAAAATTACTGCACAAATCCTATGCACTTTCTAAATCGATACAAAATTTCAAGAAACTTACACTGGAGTGTGAATTTTTGCCTGTTTAAACTTAAAACTGCACGATTAGTAACTAAACAATTGCAGTGCCTACATTTGTGCAGCAATATCTTAAATCCTTGGAATATCCTGCGTCTGTTTATACCCCGTTTCTGTACAACAAAGTAAGGTATGCCCTTGCACCGAAGCGATTTTGTTGATGTTTCTTATAAACTTATATTTACATTTGCAAATGTTTTCCTTTATATAACAATACTGAAAGGAATGCGTATCTATAACTGTATAAATACAGGTATGGGTTCAAGAGGTCATAGATGTGCGTATGGATAATCGTTTGACGTAATTTCTCAGTGACGTCATAAAGGGTAGACGCGCGTTCACTGAATTACATACTTGCCGTTGGGTTTGAAAAATAATGTATTCCACACGTTAAAAGTCACAATCAGGCAAATATAAAGTATGAATTAGTCACAAATGTAAATATAAGTAATAAGGTATCATTTTAAAACATCTATCGGGCTATAAATACGGGTCGGTACGAGATTAAATTCATCATAAAGCCTTCGGGCTTTATGGAATTTAATCTCGTGACCTACCCGTATTTATATCCCGATAGATGTTTAAAAATGTTACCTTATTTTTTAAGTATAGTAGAGGTCGATGACGTCATAATATGACGTCATAATGTGTACTGGCTATCGCATCTCGTGGGTACCAAGGATGTATTAGAAAACAAGTCTTAACATTTTCTGTGCGGTATTTAGAGCAATTATGGAATTTAATTAATATTTTGCATAGAAACCTCCATGTGTAACCTTATCTCACTTGCGTAGTTTTTTTTCAATATTGAAAGCATTTTGAACCAGTTATCTCCATTTAGAACTCTGTCCTGCCAGTATGTAAGATATTGTTTCGTTTCCTTCTCCCAACCGAATGGCTAAGAATAGCCCGAGTCAAAACTTTTTACCCCCCAAGAAGCAACTGATTCATTTACGTACTCTTTAAAATGGAAAAAAACCAATCTAACCTACATGTACACGTACCTACGGACCTAATATTATCAGACCAAGTCGAGAGAAGGCAACCAAACAATTTTCTAAAGGTTTCACCACAGAATAATGTTTTGATCGACGATGATTTTTAGCCTTTAATGTTTTTATTCATAACAATTGTATTAAACCCACGACTTTTGAAATTATTCAAGAGTACTTTGTTCTCTTTTATCTTGTTCACTTAACATCTAAAAAGAAAACACTTTTTTAAATTTTCTGTTATTTCCTGATCGTGACAAGAAGCACACAGCGGATGTGACCGGTCGACATGGGATGCTCACTCCTCCATGTAACCTGATTCCTCCTCTGATGTTTCGGAGACCCTGTCCTTGTTTTCCCTGCTCCTATTCTGTATTCTTAAATGGACTTGTGAGCTTGTCAATGAATACTGTCTGCTATCTCCACATATTCATGTCTCAGACTCTGTGGTAGTTTTAGCCTATCTGAGTAAAAAGCTTAAGTGAGCTTTTCTGATCAAAATTTGTTAGTTGTTTATCGTTGGCATTGTAGTTGTAGTCGAAAACTTTGAAGATTTTCATCTTCTTCTGATGAACTATTGGGCCAATTTCAACGAAACTTGGAACAGTACAAATCATAACGCCCCGGGGGAATCAAGGGTGGGGCCTTAAAAGCTGATCAAAGTTTTACATAGGTATACGTATATAAAAAAATCTTTAAATGTTTTTTTCAAGAATAATTCACACATGAGTCAGTATTGGGAGGTGAGATGTGTAGATGAGTCTATTATTTTTTCGTAAAGATGCTTTTGATTAATTGACAATATCTATCACGTATCTCGGACGAAGTTATCCTAAAAGGTTTTTTTTGATAGATGTTTTAACAGAAAAATAACACTGTAAAAAATAGCTAGTTAAAGTCACTAAGGAGACAAGTAAATTTATTGTCCATACAATCATTACCTAAAAAGCAGTTTTACTAGGTATTGGCTATATTTCCTAGATAAGATTAGTGAATCTAGAATTGATAGGTGACTTTCACTATGTATGTAAGTATCTATATGACCCCCGCTTCAAAACTCAAATATCTTAGCCAGTAAACTGAAAGATTACTAATCATAACAAACGCTTTTCCAGGCAAACTAGCTAAATTCACAAGGTTTTTTCTTTCAGTGAACTTATATTATATTTAAAACAAAACTACTCATATAATAATGATGATAATAAAGTGCTGTAAAATATTTTTATTGTAAATGTAAATCACGACCTGTTAATATCTTAAAGTCTAGATTAGATCTTCAAAAAAAAAATATTCTCCATATATACAAGATTCTTTTTCACAGGTTTTACAGAGTTATCGCGCTTTGTCACACGGCGGCATTGTCGTCGGCCGTCATTACGGTGCTGATAATGTGATAAGAGTGACAGTAAGCACTAAGAATAAATGGGTGACAAATGTATTGTTTTTTTGTTGTTTTCCAAAGTCAGATTTACTGAGATACGACTGGAAAAGTATGTTAGCATAGAAAATAAATTAACGAGAAGATATACACGTGTGTGTGTGCTTTTAAAGCAAGTTTTCAATTTCATTTTATTAGTCGCTCGCTCCGTAATCGGAAGGTCGTGAGTTCGTATCTCGGACGCGACTGACCTATTCGTTAAAGTGGGTAGCAACTGTTCCTTCGCCATGCGCTTGGCACTTTGAAGTGAAAGTTGCGGGTCCTTCGGATGAGACCTTAAAAACAGAGGCCCCTTGTCAGCGACAGGCGTTGGCACGATAAAGATCCCTCACCGCTCAATGGCCCTGAGTGCCGAGTAAAGGTCAAAATTTGAAGCCCTTCACCGGCATACGGTGACGTCTCCATATGAGTGAAAAATTCTCGAGAGGGACGTTAAAGAATATACAATCAATCAAACATATGGCATGTCAAACGTTGCAATATTTGATAATCTTGTGATGTATATTCAAAATCTTGTGATGTATGTTCGAAATCTTGTGATGTATATTCAAAATCTTGTGATGTATATTCAAAATCTTGTGATGTATGTTCGAAATCTTGTGATGTATATTCAAAATCTTGTGATGTATATTCAAAATCTTGTGATGTATGTTCGAAATCTTGTGATGTATATTCAAAATCTTGTGATGTATGTTCAAAATCTTGTGATGTATATTCAATATCTTGTGATGTATATTCTTAAACTTGTGATGTATAT
>NW_026935971.1:0-6895 GCF_032062105.1 Saccostrea cuccullata | reverse complement strand
ACACTACCAGAGCTTTTTTTTCGTGTCCTTGATTTTTTTCATTATGAGTGACAATGCCCCGGAAAAATTTCAAAAAACAAAACCACTTACAAGGAATTAAACTACATGTCAATAGTGATCAGCTTTGATGAATGTCTGTAGAGATGCATTCTAGTAGGCATGCTTTGGTGCTGGTATTCACTTAAGATGCTAGATCTGACCTATATTCTCCGCATATTTGAATAATTTTAAGTGATTTTATTTTTTTCAAATTAAGGTCAAATCTATATTCCTAGACCCTTATGTAAACCTTGCACTCTCTTACACATTTTGCATTATATTTTAGAAGAAACCGCCAAACTCGCAGTGTGCAAAGCTCTCCCGACCTAGAACAAATCGATGAGGTTGCATCCACTACAACATCCGGGGAAGTGAGATTGGCCGTTCAAATTCACCCGAGTAACTTCTCGCCCCACCCGAAGAGATCACTTATACTGCCATCGATGCCGTGGAGACAAACACCAATCACTCAGATAGTTCGAGGTCGGGAATTTTAGATCACATGGACACGTTTAAGAAGATTCTGCGATGGCAAACGTTTAGCTATGCATTTTGATGAGGATGGTTACGGGATTTTGATGATGAGTTTAAAAGGGGTTTGGGTAAAAGATTTACCTGAAGAGAACTCGCAATGGCGACTACGACCACCTGAGTTCTTTTAAAATAAAATGGCGGAAAGCCGATGAAGAAACAGACGCCTTGTATGACCACTGTCGAAGGGGGTAATTCGGGAGAGTAAACGGGAGGGGAAATTAAAATATGATCATACATCTACGGTGCTTATAAACAAACTTAGAAAAAGTAACGACCAGTCTGCCTCAGCGTCTGATATTTACCATGACTGTATGTTAAAAAAGTCACAAGCTTTTGAAGGGTGGGAGAAAAGTCATTCTAACTGTGATAAGAAAACAAAATATGCAGGGGTATTTAAGACATTAATTGTGTACCAGAAAACCTTAAGTACCACTGCACGAACTCTTCAATGTACATATAACCGTCAACTTTTCATTTTCAGTCACAATACCGTCCCCTAAAGTGATATTTTAAATCCAATTGATTCTCAAAAGTTATGAAGTAATGTATGAAACAAGTAACATTACATCTGAATCATGAAACCTTTTTACGAGGGGTTATCAAAAAGTTCGGGACTAGCGCCATAAAATTAAAACCGCTCAAGGTACATAAATGAATTTTGAAATATCTAGTTAGCATCATTTTTTCTATAAAAAATAAACCACAAATCATGAATTTTATTTTTTAATAAATTAGTAATGTTTTTCTAAACAATGGTATGTCCAAACGGCGCAACCTCGAAAACAAGTTTTTTCGACATATGTGTAACTGAGAAAAACTCATTTGATGTGATTATTTGACATCCAAAAATCCCGTTAATTCGGTTATGTGTTGTGACACAATTATTCTATAAAATACTTAATTTTTCACTTAATTCTGAACGTTCTTTGAAATTTTATCGTAAATTTTACACGGAATATCTAAACAAATGAGGCCTTGAAAATGACGTCAAAAGGGGGGAGGGGTTTCCGTTTCCAACATTCTATAAGTGTTGCCCCTGAGAAAACTAGTATAGACCTAAAATATGTTGAAACTGGCTACATAAAGTAAAATGCATCCATAAAACTTGTCTTTTAATGTCAAAATAGATTCAGAGAGTAAAGGGATGCACAGTTAATGTCGATTTGCAGTCAAGGTTTGAAATTTCAATCACTTCAAAAAATGACGTAAATCATTGGTTGTAGATACTGAATTCCTAAAAGCAAAATATACCGGCATAATCACTCCGGATCTCCCCCAATGTATTAATCCATTTGAAATATTACATTCATTTATGATCACTGCTCTTGACATTGTAAAGTCATATAAACAAGACGGGTTTAAGTCCTTACTCTGCTCCAGAGAATCTCATCAAAAAAGTGTATGAGGTAGAAAAAGTGGACATTGAAAAAACAATGGCGTTATGGACGTCATAAAAAAAACGACGACAGCGCCGGGTAGACATACAATGTCGTTTTTATTTTATAATAATTTTGGAAAAAATAAAAGTATAAAGCTAAAATTTTAAAAAATTATTTATTTTTTTTTGTTTTATTTTACATATAAATTTTTAAAGCACAGACTACATAGTACTAATTTTATAGCCTCAGTCCACGAACTTTTTGATAACCCCTCGTATATGGTATACCATTAGCTGAATTATATCAATGGATAGTTTAAACTGTGTCAAAGACAGCAGAAAAGGGACAAAGGTTCCTAGTTAAAATTTTAACACAACAGGATAGAATGTGTGTTATTTCAAAATCATAATATCATACTGAGGATTATACACTGTGGAAAAGTTTAATGTACTTTTATCTTAGAAATGCCTATGAATTTCTTAAGTCTTGGAAATGAATACCACAATACAAATACTACATTTTGTATTAAATTGTGAAGAAGAGGCCCCGTATATGATTCATTTAAATAATCTTTAATTTTTGAAGATAGTAAGATGCTTTATTAATTTGTGCTTTTATATTTATTTTCTATTTAAGAAAATCAAATAATTTATTTTATTGATATTATACGAATCGTGAAATGAAATATGTATTAAATTTCTTAGTAAATATACAAACCTTATGCATATATATACATTATATTTTGAATCATATTTAAGATAATTTGTGAGAGTACATCTCTACAAAAATGTTTTTAGTTTTCACCTTTAGAAGCAAAAAAGGATGTAATTTTTTTTTTATACTTTTTATAATAAAATTTCATCCTTTCATTTTTTGCTCATTCTACAGTAATGGGTTAATTTCAATTTGCATGTGCAGCATTTTAAAGTTTGGTGGTTTTTCTTAAGGATTATAACATGCATTTGATGCTACTATGAATTGAACAGCATATCAACTGTATGAAAACTACCATTGTACTTATGAAAAGTTATTTCTTTGTTATTTAATATACATGTAATTTGGAATAACATTGTACGCATATTTATTATACTACGCAATTACATTTTTATTGCGTCAAGTGTATTTACACTGTACTTACGTGGTTTTGGTCTCGTTAGGAGTAGTATAATTATATTTCTAAAGGATATTACGAACTACAAACTTTTCACCATGAGAATGAATCACAAATATTCATGTAATGATTGTGTTAATCAATTTTATAGGGGAAAAATGAATTTTTTATGATTAATGTTGAGAATGAATATTAGCTCATGCTTGTAGGGCTTAATTTTTATCCACTTTTTTAAAGGGGCAAATGTCACATTTCTTGCAAATACAGCCAATTACATGTAAGTATAAGTAAACTTTTTTTGAGTATACGAAGAAAAATCAGACCAATAACATTCTTAATTTGTTTGTTGTTTTTAAATAAAAATCGAAAGGAAACGAGAAAGTTGTTCATTGTGATAATTTTTTTCAAACAAAATATTATAAAAATACTATATGTTTAAAGTGGTGGCACAGCTTGACCCGTATATCTCTTCCCCCCTCAAGATAGAAAAAGAACAACTCTTGAAATTAGTAGTGTTATCGATTTGAAACTTTCAAGTTTTCATCATTATTCAGATAATTAGTTGAACTTTACAAATGTCTGAAAAAGCCCAAAATGTCTTCTTTATTGAAGCGATTATTTTGTGAAACAAAGAAGTACCATCAAAGCATTTAGGTTTTTAAAATACATGTGTTTATACATGAAATACATTAATGATTCTCATGGAGAAATATCGACATGTGCAACCCAAGATAAACTGCCCAAGTGAAACTGTGTCCATTCTTTATCCTTTGACATGAAATTAAGTTTAAAACTTAGTTTAACGATTTAAAAAATATATTTTCAGAAATTATTACATACTGTTAATAGTGATAGACCTTGATTTTAAAGGGTTTTAAAGGGTGTTTTTCAAGATATATTAAAGGCATTAATTCTAAACTACAATAAGCAAATAATGCGATAAATTATTATACTATTATCAAGTTAAATTGGTTTTAAAATGTCAGTATGGAACGCCATCACTGCCTTATAGCATACAACTATGCATTTATTATGTCAATTTATCATTACGTGATGTGAACATATCTTTACGTTATGTCCATTTTTTATGAGATGATGTAAATATATCTTAACATCATGTCAATGCTGCATTAATGAAGTAAATACATCCTTTCATTATGTCAGCACTTCATAACTTGAAGTAAAAAAATCATTATGTGAAGTGATAATGTGTTTACATTGTGTTAAAACTTTATTGCATGAAATGAATTTTCCTTAACATCATTTCATTTCTTTAATATGTGGGGTCAAAATTGCATTACGTCAAGTAAATTGTGTTTTAAAATTAAACTTATCATTACATGAAGTCAAAAGCCCATTCCTTTTTGAAAGTGTATATTTCTATTTTATCAAAGCATTATTACGTGATATGGATTTATTTTATTTTACGGCGAGGGCATCATGATGTGAGGTGAACACATCGTACCTTTATGTCAGTGCTTTATTACGTGGTGTAAAAAGGGTATAACATAATATGAACATATCTTTATATTACATCAATACTTTATTTCATTTTGTCAAAACTCCATTCCGTGAGGGGATATAAAATTAGTTATGTAAACTTTTTCTTATGTGATTGAAAAATATCTTTATATTGTGTTAACCCTTTATATGTTTTTTTAAAAGTTCATTAGCTGATGTTAAAAAACATTTACATTGTCTCAAAGCTGTATATCTAGTACATAATGAATGTTATGCCGTTTTTAATGACTGGTAAAAAGGGGGGGGGCCCTGTTAAGGACAAATTACAGGCACATAATATCAACCCCCCCTTTCCCAACATAACTTTACTATAGAAAATGTAATGTTCATTAAATGACAGCCCCCCCCCCCACAAGATAATGGAGGGAATGAATATATCTGGAAAATATAGGACTGATGAAATTACCCCTTTCCCCCAAGAAGGTTTTTCGGGTTTGGGATTTTTTTTTCTTGGCTTGTCAAGTTTTTTCGGGTAAATGATTTTTTTTTTGGTGATCCCCTTTCAAAAAAAAAAATGCTACGTCACTGGAGTTAGTAATTTTTTTTAATCATTCCAGGGTAAAAATTTATTACAAAAATCTACCAGTGCTCATCTAAATCAATTGAAAATGCCTTAGTGAGCATGCATGGGGAATACAGGGCAGAAAGGGAATTTGAACAAGGAAGGGGGACGGTATATGTTGGAGAAAGGGGGGGAAAACGGAGAACTTAGGCTTTATATTTTATAGAAAAAAGTTTTCAACTTAATTCAGCAAACTTTTGGAAATAATGCAATTTTAAAGTTTAAGACTTTTTTTAAAAAAAAATTCAAAATAAACAGAAAAAAAAAAGATTGCTGCACGACTCATAATATTTGATTAAAAATTTTAAATTTGTGTTAAATTTTATTAAAAAAAGTATTCCCAAATCGCTAGAATCTCTTCTACGACAATTTTCTCTCCCCATTTTTAGGCTTTCGGGAAGGGGAAAAAACGTTATGCTCAAAAAAGGCCAGGGTACCCTGTTTTCAAAGAATAGTGAATCGACATAATGTAGAAGAGTGGCCATATGGCATGAGCTTTTTACATCAGTTAATAAAAACTAAGATCTCATGAAAAGTAAAAATAACGAAATGCAAGTTGACGAAAAAAATTGTAGGATGTGTTTAAAGTCATAAAGAGTTGACATAATGTAAAGGAAAGTTAACAGATGAGAAATGTGGGTTAATGTCATAAAGAGTTAATAATGTAATGGAAGGTTGACACAATGGAAATAGTGTGGGTTAATTTAAAAGAGTTAATAAGAATAAGGTTACACAATAATAGTAGTGTGGGTTAATGCATAAAAAGTTACATAATTTAAAGGAAGGTTGACACAATCAATAGAGTGTTCTGTATAAGGCAGTGACGGCGTTCCATATGTCAGATACATATTTGGCTTGCACCTAATATTAACTGCTCTCCATATGAGTGAACTATTCTCGAGTGGGACATTAAAACAACATACAAATTAAATGAAATTTACTGAAATAAATTAAATTTTTAAAATTACAACAGAAATTCATGTTTGGAACATTATTTCCCCTTATCAACCTCTTAGAAACTTATCAATAATCAGAAATTAATACAATACTTATTAAAAAGGAAATAATTTAATCCATAGCACTGTGGATTAATATTGATCCAAAGAAATGACTAACATAACTAACTATAAAAAATATAATTTAAGGTCAGAGGACACGTTCCCCAAAAATATATAACTTTTCCCAAGAATTTGTCATTGAAGTCTAGGGATTAAAAAATTTCCTCACAAAAAATTTGGACCTTTAAAACATTTGGAAAATACCCCAAGGGGGCTTTTTTTATATATCCCATATGAGTAAGCTTCTGAATGACCTATATCACAATTTTTATGTACTTTTATTTAAAAACATATTAAATAATGTAGAAATTACAAAAGAATGTCAAATATGCATGTTTTCTTTTATATAATACCAAGAAATACAAGGATGTACTTGGGGAATGTTGTTGACCTTAAATATAAGATAATAGAATATGTTTTAAACCAATATTTGAAATTCATATCCCTTGGGTCTATATTCAAGGTCCATTTGAGGACCTAAATATGAAGCTTGTACAATCTTTTTATATTTCCCAAAAAAACGTAACAATACAACATGCTATTTTCCTTTCGCTTAAAATTCAAATTCATGTCATTGGTGCAGAGTTGTTTAAAAGTCCATACATAGGGACGCTTGTGATGGGACTAAGGCACAAGAGCCAAATATTGAATTCATTTTTAGTGAGTACAATTGCTTTTATTTTTTTATGTT
>NW_026935970.1:0-67961 GCF_032062105.1 Saccostrea cuccullata | reverse complement strand
TCTCAAAACATAGATTGACCATAGAGTATACTAAGCATTCTGACTGTCAAATGTTTCTTTTAATCAAAAGAGTGTGAACTACCCCCAAAAGGGTGCCTATCAAATTTGTTATGTGTCTTAATGTCAATCATCAGTGATAATTTGCTGAATAATGCCCATTATATTATTTTTGTTCATTGAAATCCACTTGCTCACGTGTCTATAAAACAGACATTGGTTACTGTAAATTTCACATATTTCAGTGAATATTTGTGGGATTCTTAACAAGTTTTACAGAAGCTTTATTGAAGCGTTTAATTTCACTCAAGATCATTGATTCTTTACCATTCATTTTTAATGCATTGTCTCGAGTAGCCCTTGTTTTCCAGCTTCTCACATTGAAACTATGTGATGAAAAGTGGACAATAAACTGTTATCAATTCATTAAAGATTTAAACCTGGACTTTAATCTATCGTGTGGAATGGTTGTATATGAAGTTGAAAATTCTTCAGTTTTAATGTTGTAAATTTTGGTAAAGTTTTTCAAAATTTCTAAAAGTCTCTTGGAATTTTTTAGTACTAGTTTTATGTGAAATCTTTCGTAAAGGTATTTTCGTTAGCTTAATCCCAGTACCTACTATATGGTATTTAATTACGAATTCATAGTGTTACATTGCAAATGTGTTGCATGTTTAAATATTAACAATATGTGTATAATTCACTGAAATGAAAACGAAAAAATAAAAAGTAGTTCCAAGCGAAAAGTGCGAATCAAGGGCTGATGACCTGTAGAAAAACTTATTTTTGTTCATATTTGCTGTACAGGGGCGCGTCACCATGATAAATGAGTTACTTGTTGTTTGGTATTGGATACATGTTAAAATAGACAAGGTCAAACACTGGCCTTCACGTAAAAGAGGACTCAACCTACGTCACAACATTTTTCAGCTAGTCGTCTGTCCCATCAAATAAGGATATAATACACATGCCACTACATTTCCTCAAAATTTTGTGTATGAACTAAAAATACTTCATACTATAGGAAAAAAATGTTGCGTATATTTTAAATTCTTAGCAGGGATTTGAAATTGATCGTAAATTTTCTTACTTCCCCTTCCTATGATGAACTTACAAGTTTGTGAACATCATAGTAATTTAGATATTTTAAATCTACACCAGAAGTTTGAATATTGACAGTTGTCAAGTGCCTTTCTCTTAGTATGCTGTATAAAAAGTCATGTAAATATTCAGGTGAGGAGAAATTTTAAAAGTCATCTTTTTATTGTGTCATGATTTAAATGTATGTCCTTTCTATCCCAAAGACGTAAAACTAAAAATAAACTTTATAAAGAGCTTCAGTTGCAAAGATATTGGAATGTCCATATTTTTTCCAACGATATGATCCGTTGAGTAATAATTTTAACACACATATTTGTATCTAGCTTTTCAGGGAAAAAAACAGTCCATAGCAAAATAAAAAGTCGACCATTTCATAGACCAAGTCAGCCTTTTTTATACAGAAAAAATAAATACTTAAGGTATTCAACTAAAAAAAATAATAATAATAGCCCTATCAATAAATTTTCGAACAATTAATGTCAAATAAACTGAAGTTATTTTAGCCACGCCAATCCACTAATCGTGCGTGAACAATAGGAGCCAAGAAGGGCTGTTATAGACCAAAAATGTGGGACTATGACCGTTGAAGAACTAGAAAATCTTCATGGAAAGATTCTTGATGAACAGATCTGGGCAGGTGAGAGATTGACACCTGTCACTGTGGGACCAGACTTGGCCCCGGGGGTGAGGTTTACGATCCTATTGTGACCAGAAAGTGTTATCGTTTGGTCGAGTGTGTACTCCGATTGATTTGAAGTGTATCGATTTATGACCAACTATTCACCGCGGAGCTGGCAGGGAATTGTAACACTGTCCTATACTGAGAATCTAAGAGTACAACATTAAGGAATGAATGTCAAACAAGAGAGAGAGAGAGAGAGAGAGACAGAGAGAGAGAGAGACAGAGAGAGAGACTCGAAAAGTGTTAAGTAAACACGTGCTCGATTCTCTGAAATATTGGGGATCAGATTACGGATTTCTTTTGATAAAAAAAATCTTTGCTCAATTGAAATCTCAAGACGTAATTGTATAGTCAGAACACAGACGAGTCAAATATCGAAATTAAGCAATAAATGTTGATTTTTTATAAAGTATCTGCATTTTCTCAAGAATTTTATAGCGCATACAAGTGTATGTTTATTTTGTTTTTCATCAAAAGTATTTTCCCCCATTTTTTCCCATTGTGTTGACATACTTTTGCTTTCTGACAATGAAAGCATTAAACAGAAATTAAATAACTTTTTTTTCAAATGAAAGTCTTCAATGGATAATAAATACCATTGCTTTCTGGATCAATCTGTCATCATACATCTCTTTAATTAACCCCTTCTTTACTGAGATATAATTAATCAACTTTTTTCACTTAAGTGTTAATAAAATAAAGCCAAGAAAATGTTAAATCAAGGCGGAAAAATTTAGTCGTAGGTAAATTTAATTCTCGCTTAATTAGTTTATGTTGATGATGCAATTGCTCCTACTGTTATTTTGTTTATCAAAAGAAACGTGTTGTGACCTGTAGAAAACGAACAAGAGATAAATTCTCTACTTAGCAGCTTAACTGTAATTAACTTGCTTCTATGGGTAGCCAAATACATGAATGACATGTACTTCTTCAAACTTGTGCCGGAGCAGATGTCAAAATGCAAGACTTCGATCTACAATTTTTTAACTTTTTTATGAACACATACAAGTATTATGTAGAATCCTAATTAAAACAGTCCATATTATGTGTAGCTGTGTATACACCAGTATACTTCATTTCAATTCGCATTGGATACTTAAAATCCTTTATTACACCAGGTCTATGGCACGCCAAATTCACAAAAATGAGATAAACCTAGTTTCACATTTGATAAACTAGGTTTATCGACTGTAAACTATAGTTTACAAACCGTAAACTATAGTTAACGATTCGTTAAGTATAGTTAACGATTCGTTAAGTATAGTTTTCATCTCTAAAACTATATTTAACGGTTGTTAACTATAATTTACGAATGATAATCTAAGTTTATCTGTCTGTAATAAGGGTTAACAATAGATTTTGTTGATAAACATAGATTCACGTTTGTTAACTATAGTTTACAATCGTAAACTATAGTTAAGAGTTGTTAATCATAGTTTCACAAATCGTGAAACTATATTTATCAGATCGTTAACTATAGTTAACGGTTTGTAAACTATAGTATACAAATCGTGAAACTGTATTTATCAGATAATCTATGTTTTGCAATCGCAAATGATTGTTTTCGGTGTTAAGTATAGTTTACGGTTGTGAAACAAAGATTATCGCGTTAATTAACTATGGTTTACAGATGTGAAATATAGATTAATGTTGTTAACTATAGTTTAACTATAATGTATTTCCGCCATTTCACGTGTATCTTGTATTTTATTTTTTGTATATATTGTACATATATTGTTGAACCTCATGTACCATTGATATGGTTTGAGAGAATAAATTGAACTTGAACTTGAACAGTCCGTTAACTATAGTTTACAACCGATAAACCTAGTTTATCGATTGTGAAACTATGATTATCTCATTTTTGTGAATTTGGCGTGCCATACAGGTCCCACCTCTGATGGTTTAAGGAGTCCGTGTTTGCTTTGCTCCAACATGGTATTTAATTTTAATTAATAGTTTCGATCGACTTTTGAGTTTGATTACTGTTCATTATATATCTACATTTTTCATGAACATGTTTTGATAATTGTTAAAATTTTGATTTCACCATATATTTTACATATAAGTAACAGTGAAATCAAAATTTTAACAATTATCAAAACATGTATAATGTATGAATATCAACTGAAAACCTCAACTGTCTGCTTCCTCGGTTTCTAAAACAATCACCTTTTGTAAAAAGAGATTGGCACTTCCTGTTGATATTTTTTTTTTCAAATTAAATGGCGAAGGTCTTAAAATTGCTAATTAATTCAAATCATTATCTCCTATTTTTAATTTTGCGGATTTTAATGTTCAACGTATATAAATTACCCTTAAAAACAATGAAAGTTAAATTATTCCGATGTCGCTAAATTTAATTTTATCAAACGCTTATGTTGAGAAACGGTTGATTTTTAAAATAGTAATAAAGATAGTTATATGACACCGGTTATACTATAACTTAATTATAAAATAGAATTCAATGAATGACTATATATAAATTATACCATATCTTAGAATGACGCACACTGTATGAACTGACCAATAAACATGTAAAGGCACTGTACATGTATGTGTTTTGAATATCATTATTATAAGGATAAACTCTATGAAGAATGAAAGAGAAGACACAAATCGATATTTACGACAATATAGCCACAGTATGTGCATATAACAAACTTTGATACAGGCAAAAGAGGGATGGTTATAAACAAAGTATGTATTTTTACATTACAACGGCTGAATCCAAGGGCTGAAAACATTAGATAGGTCCCAAGTCATTTCATTGTCCTTTTTACTTATATCCTTTAAAAAAAACAAAAGGAAAAAAATACATGTAATACTTCTGGGCCAGTGGGAAAATCGTAAGTGGAACATATTTGGCAATGCCTTCTTTGCATCCGCACCTACGTCTAAGGTTTTATGAGAACTTACAATATAGTCCTTAGACAAAATAACACCTTCTTTGCAATATTACAGACAATATTATTACCTGGTAATAATAACATATATTGTCGGCCATCTTGAAATGAGAAAAATGTGTATTTATGATAGTTGGCGTTACCTCTGGCGCTGAAGAAACAGTCTAATGATTACATTATTGTGTCACGTCACACGAGGAAGTCGTGAGAGCTTTTCTTAATTATCGAATGTCATTATACACATTTCGTCAATCAAATTTGAATTCACTTATTTAAATGGTACTTAAAGAGACATTCAGATTTCGTGTTTTTGGTATAATAATATATTTTTATTTGATATTGTCTTTAACATCAAATTATAATTACATATAAGTATAAATTTATACTAAATGTTTGGCATTTTTAGTATTATAAAACAATATTTCTCTTTAATTTGTTTTTCTCGTCATTTGGCGTTCGACAAGGAAGTCTTTTGGGGTATCAGATATTTAAATTTTTAAATGACTTGAAGATGTCTTCTTGAATCAGCCTTTTCTCCATTATAACAGTTGATTACAAAGTTACGAATCTTGACCGTCTCTCTATATTTTTTTAAAGAAAAGGTACATGTATATACCTTCAAGATACTGATCTACTGATCTACAGTAAGACATTGATCTACACTGTATCAGTGTATCAGTGTATAGATAGATTGTATTTAGTTCATAATCTGTAATTATATTTTATGTGATATACTTACAAACCAAATATTTCGGTAGTTCTTTAAGGTTCTTCTGTGAATTGGTCTATAACGTTAGTGGATTAAATCATTCACATCTACAACCTGTTAATCCAATTAAAACAAAATCCAGAAGAAAATATAGAAAAGAATTCACAGATAACTTCCCTAAAGAATTCACACACTGTTCTTTCTCCTGTCACAGATCCTCAAAAACAACAGTGCTAGTTTTTACTTATCTTTTGCATAGTAAGACCGCAATAATCGCCCGGGGGCCAGAAAATGACAATTTTGATGCATGACTCTATGACAAGTAACAGCGACCGTGTTTTACCGTATCACCAGGTTTTGAGTGTTTTCCTAGCCTTGTTTTGTTGTCTTTATATGTAAAACAATTAACATTGCAAACTACTTTGGCGGATAGCAATCATTAATGTGCAACCCCGCGATGCACTGTGGGCGAATTTTATGATAATTATGCATTTAATATCACATTATACGAAATGATTTGTGTAGATTTGGAGTTCGAAATATTAACGAATGAAAAGAATACTGATGCTTTTTTTGGGAATTCCAGTTCAAAGAAAAAAGAAAATATTGCTGATTTTGGCTAATGACTAGGGATATGTAATAAGGTAAGATATAGGTGGACACATCCAAGGAAATCAAATTCGCTCAAGGGAGGGAATGCAGCTGTCCAGAACATTTAAATTGAACAGAACTTGACCCCCCCTCCATATTTCTCGGGCTGTTGTCTATTTTTGTATTACTAAAGTATTACAAATTGAAAAATATATTTAAAAAAAAATAATAAAACCCTAAAGTAATAACTAGCCAGTTTGAATTTCGTAAAATATTCAAAATAAAAAGTAAAAAATATAATTTATTAAAAACAGTAAAGTTAAACATGCTTGGAAGAGAAAAGAAAATGGAAATCAGTCTTCGTGCACCCATGGAACCGAAAAGAAATTCATCAATTAGCCCCCCTCGCCCACCTGATTTAATACCACCCCCACCCCCACCCCCCAAAAAAATACAAATTAAAAAAAAAACATTAAGGGGACATAGCCGTAAATAATTATAAAATGCAAGACATGAATAAACTTATATTGATACGTCTATAATAATAAAAAATAACATTTTGTAAAATAAGGCTTTTTTTTTTTAATTTTCATAACAAATTTACCTAGCCTATCATATTTTTTTTTGGGGGGGGGGGATACACGAATGTAATACATAAAATTGTACATAAGACAAGCACATTAAGGTAAAAACAATGACGCTTCAGTGAAACGTTGCTAGAAGCATCGAATCATTCCAGTTCTATGAAAGAATTTTAGCAGTCCGTTGTACATGTTGTGGTAAAAAACAGGTGAAAGAGCGAGAAAGAAATGCCCAAATCGACATCTTAAGGAACGAAGTGACAAAAACAAATTATTGTGAACATGAAGGACGAGTCCGATGGAAAATCAACGAAAAATGAAAAACTACGAGAATCATTTGAAGAAGACTACGGGTATCCACTCTACCCAGAGCGAAAAAATCCAGAACTTTATAAAGAATATTCTATGTTAAACAGAAGATCTGTAACTGTGATAGAAAAGAAGATAGTGAAATGTTTTACACATTGTAAGTTCCCGAATTTCCTCGAAGAAATACAGTAAATGGAATAAATCATATAATTCTTTTGAAGGATAGACTCATATACGTGAAAATATGAATAGCATTGAAATATTGAATGAGAATTCTTTATTAGTTCTAACCTTTTTAGGATATGTCTGCAAAAGCTTTATAATTTTGTCACTATATTGGCATGTGACGAGTAAATTCGAACTGCTGTGACTATTCTGTCAGTGTTACATGTAATCAGAGACATGTATGATGTAATTCAGCCATAGATTATCCTGACTCAGCGTATATTATGAAATTCCATCTCTATTTTAAGTCATTGTACTCAATTATCACTGATTATACATGTAAAATTTTGCTAGGCTTAGATATTTTGTTATGATGATTTTGTTTAGTTTTAAAATTCGACGGGATCCTTTGATGGTCCTGTAAAATGCTTTATAATATTGGGGACTTTGGTTATTGCTCAAAATCTACATGTACTGTCATATATACAAGTATATGCTTACACACTTATTTGTTGTATGTAGGCCCAGAATTAAGGATATTAAGAGAAGCTCTTAGGGAGCATGGATGGTAAGTAATAAATAAGTAACACAACAAATAAACTTTCTGTGTGTAATTTACTTCATGATTTCCAGAATTCACATGATTAAGATTTCGTGTAAATGGTTACATTAGTGATGTTGATCGATTCATACAACATAACATACACTTGAAAAAATCCTCATTTATTTAAGATTAATGAATATAGTTTGATTCATTTTTCCAGTGACTTTAATTTGAGAAGAAACATATCTGTTGAGAAATGTGAGAAAAAAGTCAGTGGTGGTTATGACCCAAACACAAATCAAGTAAGAAAAAAAGTTTGGTTGAACACAAACAATGTTAGAAAAATTTAAGGTAGATATGACCCCAACCCCAACCAAGTGCAAGTACAATGCAAGTACTATGCAAGGGATAATATGTTGGATATCACTTAAACCTTTATTTAAACCTTGTATTTCTGTTAAGTGGGAGACTTGTACTCTAATTATTACTAAAATACAGATTCTCCAGAACAGAAATGATAAACAGAACTGTATGCTCAAAGAGGTCAAAGTTTTTTTTGTAGCAGATCTATCCCCATGCAAGTACACGTGTACCCTGAAATGAAATAAGCCTTAAGCTGAAACAAACCTGTAAAGATGGTGCACTTTACCAGAACATTTCTTTAGCATGAGAATCTTTCTTCTTTACTTTTTACATTTTTTACTTCTTCTTTATAATAGCCATGACATCAATTTCAACCAAACTTGCCACAAAGCATCCTCGGTTGAAGGGAATTCAAGTTTGTTCAAATGGAGGTCAACACCTTTAAGGGAAGACAATTAAGAATTTTTGAAAATATACTGTCATCTTTCAAAATCTCAAGAACCATAATGATTGAGCAAGAAAAGTTTCACTGATATGAAACCCTTATTACATAGACATTTATATTCAAGTTTCTTCAGATCATGGCCTCCAGGGGTAGGGTAGGACCACCATGGGGGATCAAATTTTTACATTATGAATATTGTATAAGAAACAATAAAGAGCACTTAACCTTAAAAATCAAGAACAGCAAATTAATGGTCAGTCTTCTTGATATAGAAGCATATGGAAACATTCTCAGGTAGTGTAAATTCAAGTTTGTTCAAGGAATTACTCCCAGTGGTATACCCTCAGGTAGTTTAGATCGAAGTTTTTTTTTTAGTATTTTTTTTTCAAATCAAGACATCCCCCATAGTTTTATTTGTAGAACATTTGATATGAAAATAAATATTGTATTTAAATTTGATTTGGCCATCTTTTAAAATTGTTGGTTGCCCTCTCCTGACCAACTGGATATGAATGATGTTGGCAAGACTCAAAACTTTTTTTTTAACCTCCAGGATTTCTTTAATGTACTCTGGATAATACAATTTTAAAAACTGGCATTGAATTTTTTTTGAAAAAAAAAAATAATTTTCTTAACTACCTCATTTACCTACTGACCCAATATTTTCACCCTAAATTGGGCAACCAAACATTTTTCTAAAGTTGGCCTAATATCTATTTTTTGTCATTGATAGATTGTACTTTGTCACACAAACATCCCTCCCTCTGCCACTTGTAAACTCTTGTTCCATGAAATGACACACGCCTTTGATGATTGTCGAGCTAAAGTTGATTTTACCAAGATTGAACACTTAGCCTGTACAGAGGTATTTCCTGTTCATATTCTAAATCAGTGTTTGTTACCATCATAATTGTTGAGCTTGATTTCATTGCATAGCATGCAAAATGTGCAATTAAACTACCACCATTGTACGAAATTAGAAATGATGTTCTTGATTTGATTGCATTATTTTTGTTTTACAGATTCGTGCTGCAGCTTTTGCGGACTGTGGAATCATAAGTAGCCTCCTGAACAATACGGGTTTTGACATCAGGAACAAACACAAGGTACATGTACAAGTATTGTGGAAGAGGTCTTATACTGTTTTCTGTCTTGGTATGGTTGTACATACAAGTAAATATGGTTTTATATTAAGTGCATGTATTGAAATGAAAGGAACTAACCCTGGTTAATAACCATGAAATGCCTATTTATTGGTTGTCAAACTGGTTATAAAAATCATAACATGTCTGAATTCTCCACATACTTTGGATCACTTTTGAACAAGCAAAAAACATGATCTTAGAATAACTGGGTTTAGACCAGTTCAAATGCATTGTTTTGCACAATCCTCTTCCAAGGGAGATAATTAAAATTTCTTAAAAAAGGGCTGGTTCACTATGTTCAAATTATATTGCTCCAACCATAGGATAGGAAAACAATAGGGGGTTCTATGTTTCACTTAAGAATTTTTAAAAAGTCAGATAAGTATATTTTATTAAAGATGCAGTAAAATCAATGCCCTGTTCACACGGAGAGTTTAATTCAAATTAAACGTAAGTTTACTGCGAATTAGCTTCGCTTAGCGTTCACACGAGAATTTAATGCGCATTAGTTTAATTCGAATTAATTTACTGCGCATTAAATTACTTCGCATTAGCTCCGTGTGAACGCTAAGCGAAGCTAATTCGAATTAAATTTTGACGCATGCGTAAGGCTAGAATTAAGTCACAGGACACGTGTTGGTGGTTATATATAGGTATTTGTGCTATACTTGGTTCAAAAATTGAGGGAAAGTATGTTAATCACTAAAATCAATGAATACCTGTAGCCACTACATGATGTATCAAAGGATGGCTCTGCATATACATGACGTGATTTACAAATGATGTCATAATAGACTTACTGTAGAAGAAGAAATCTAATTCGCATTAGTTTACTTCGCATTAGCTGTCGTGTGAACGCAATTTAATTCGCATTAATTTGATTCGCATTAGTTTACTTCGCATTAATTTACTGCGAATTAAACTCGTCGTGTGAACAGGGCACAAGACCAGCACTAACCTTTGGTTTATTTTTGTACCTTTGACAGGACTGTGTGAGGAAGCATGCATTACGATCCATCATGACAACAAGGAATATCACAGAAGAGAAGGGGAGACAAGTGATAGACAGAGTGTTTGATAAATGTTATAATGACGTCACACCGTTTGATTCTCATAAACTCTCGGATGCAGGCTACTATGATAAATATCTCAGGATGAAAAACCAAGAAGAAAATAGATTTCCTAAATTTAGATTCTTCTAATAAATTTATTAAAAAGGTCATTTGTGTCACTCTGTTTTTTTCGCAGAATGTTTAAATTTTTCAATGAAACTACAGTTACATGCTCTAGAATTATTGTTATAGCAGAGTTTATGTTGAGATCCAGACTGACTATGGGCTCTAGGGTTTGCTTAAATTCATAAGCAGATCATTATGCAACCCCATTTTCTACAATGTTGATGATGAACAGCTAGTTTTTGTCTCCCTTTCCCATTACAAACTGTCAATGAGTGAATTGTTTAATTCCATGTTAGGAACAGGGAAAGACTTGTAAGTTTTAGCAGCTTATGAAAGATGAAGAGACAATCATACATATTTTATAAGAGCATCCAATATTAATCTTGGTTTAGAAATCAATTTTGACGCTAACCATTATATTTCTCTCTATGCAACACAATTTTATGAATCATGGAAACAAAAAGTACAAATTTGAAGACAATGAAAAAATGAGTTTATTTACCCGGTACATGATTGTTCCAAAATGAAGATGAGTACGTGTATGATGAATGAATGGAAATGTGTGTATCATTTGAAAAACATGAAATTTGAATGGAAAAGAAAAAAAATAAATGCTTAATCAAATGAATATTTACAAAAATGAAAAAAAGTTGATTTTAGATTAGATGATGCAAGATTGATGATAATGCTGTTGACTAGTTGAAGATGACAATTGTTGGTCAGTGAAGGTCACGGTTGATTGGGCAGAATCAAAGTCTCTATTTCTAGTCTCTATCTCAATGTCTCTGACAATTCTGCATTTCCACTAGCTAGTTCAAATCATGAAAATTTATCATGAAGAAGTCCTGCGGATCTTGCTGGCCCAACAGCTTTCTCAATTTTATGGCTGTCCTCTCAACAAAGTTCGATCTTCTAAACCAGAATGTGGAGCTTAGTGTCTGTAGCTGGGGATCCTTGTTCAGGGCGAAGTAAGCTCTAGTTTTACTAAGGTGGTGCTGAAATCTTTTGATCTGTAATGATAATAGAATTTAAATCTTTAAAAGCGATACAATCCCTGGATTTTGATTAATATCGGTGAGAGGAAAAAATAGAACTTGTGAATATTTACATTAAAAAATTGTTTCCTCAGTGTCCTCTAAGATTCTTTGATACTTTTCAGCTGCTTCTACGTTGCCTAAATATAAAAATAAAAATTTATTATACAAATAATTTATGTGAATTAGACGTTTCCATAAAATGAAGAAATTATTGGGGGTATTTGATTTCAAAAAAAGTCAAGGAGAACTAAGTACATATACCCGGTTTATTTATACTTAATTAAAATCATGTGCTTTTGTCAATAAAAGTCTATCGTTGAGATTTTCTAAGTCTAACGGTTAAAACAGAAGCCATCGTTAAGAATTGAAAAATAAAGCTATAAATAATTTAAAGATCGAGAAGAATTTAGTGTATTTTTTTTTCAATATCTTGTTGCTATTATGTACACCTGGATTTGAAAACGACGATTTAATATACTTTCTTGATTTTAATTCTACATAGCTCTCTAATGACAGAGAATTATCAACATTAGCCTCTATGTAACATTTACATGTACAAAGAACAGAAGTATATATATATAACTTACCGTTGTTGGCCAGATCTAGTACATGTTAGTCCCACATTCTTTGAAGTGTAAACAAGTCTGTCGCTGTCACAGAATTCTTGTTCAAATCCTCCATAAATAAAAAGGCAAACAAAATGTACTTCTTTTGTTGATCTATAAATAAACGATAAATTAAACAAATGATTAATTGTCTTAAAAAACACACATTTCTGTCAACGCTCGTTGTACAATATTCTTGTACAAAGAACTTTATTTGGTAGTATCCAATATGAATATTTGCCCCTCAAATCAAACTTTGATGGAGAAATATTTTATTATGTTCTTAAACAGGGGAATATATATTGACTTCAAAGCACTGAATATCTTTATAAGAAATGACGTCATATGTTTGTAATGACGTCACGAAAATGATGTAAATTTAAAATTTCCATGAATTCTACAGAAAAATGTATATGTTACGTCGATATTTTGAGTAAAAGTCACCGAGCGCAGGTCTGATCAGGATCAATATTTTGATATAATGTGTAGACTGATAATATCAATGAAATATGTAAACATCGTTCCTGAGCAAGCTTGCGCTCTATGAATTTTAAAGCTAAAATTGTTGAAAGAACAAGGTTCACTTTTGCGTTATTTGGCCCTGTGTATTTCTGAAAATCTGAAACACCATAGTTTATTTAACAATGCATTGAATATCACCTAGATCTTTGCAATTGGTGACACTGAAAAAGTGTACAAAAACGGCCAATTTTTAAAGCTATTTTTTAATATTTAATATAGAGCGCAACCTCTGATCTAAAATATGCAGCTAGTAAATGATAGAACCGTTTCTGGAGATTAAAAGACATTTTTATTTTTTAAATCAGAGAGTGCGCTCATATTATTTTTCTTCCCTGAAAGTCTCAATTATACCTGTTTACCTAAAAATTCAAGAACATAGCAATTTCATAAAGCCAGTTCTCCAAGACTTTTAGGAGATAATTTTCAATACGATATGAAAGCATCAAGTCTCTATTTTATTTCAATGCTTCAAATAGAAAATCAAGTGTTGATCAATCAGTTGGTATATTTACAGGACCATTTTATGCATAAAGTGAACCGACTTCTTTTGTCCATTTTGTCCTCTTTCTGAAAAAATGATATAAAATCGGACTAGTTTGTGACGTCATAAAAACAAAAATTGTCAATAAACTACTTTGAAACTTTAAAATGTTCTGTTACTTTATATATTTCTCATACAATTTATAGAATTCAGCACATATTTCAAGAATTTTTCAAAATTTGACTTTTGTGGGGGCAAAGATATGCAATAAACCGTATATTGTTCTTTTAAACGGTGGAAATTTGATTGATTGATTGATTGTATATTGTTTAACGTCCCTCTCGAGAATTTTTCACTCAAATGGAGACGTTTAAATTTATAGTAATGAATTTATTATATTGTAATTATCGATGAAGATGATAATTCATCATCTATTTTAGATTTATAATCCCTCAAAACGACTTATTTTCAATGTTTTAAGGGAACTATATTTTGCGGAGTAAAAATTAAAATCTTAATTAAAAAATACTTTTAAGGCGTAATAAATTAAAATAAATAATGTTTTCTGATAAGAAATATGATTAAAACAATTATTAATACAACTTTCAATCTTTTACAATTTTTCTAAGAATCTTGTAAAACAAGCGTTGACAAATGTGCATGTGGTAGCAGGAACGACAACTCTGGATCGAGAATGGGGGAGGGGGTCTCCTAGTTCGATATATTTGACATTTTCTAGGCTTTTACACAATTTTGATATTTTGCGTGACAGGAAAACGTAAAATATCAAACTCCTGAAAAAGTCTGGGAAACCGAAACGAAGATATTTCGGACTACCCCCCCCCCCCTCCCCCCCGATACATGTAATCTTAAACCCACCCATTCCTTCGAAAACGCGGACCCGTGTTAAGTGGGTATGAAAAGTCATAGATATAAAGCTTTCGTAGAAGTAAGCGGCCACAATCACACGGACTCTTGACAATTGGGCCACCAACCAGATTGGTCCAGGACAGGACCCACTTCATTTCTTCAAAATATATAATTATTAATTGATTATTTTAATGAAGTAAATAAAATCCAAAGCTATATAAATCAACGTGAAAGTATTGTGAAATATACATGTATCAGTAAGTAAATTTATCAAATTTTGAACTGCTCATGATCAATGTAGTCTTTAAGAGATGCATCAAGAGTATAGATAAGTATTAATAATTTTATTCTCTCTCCGAGTGAAGACACATACACATGTATACAAAACGTACAGTAATCATTATAAAACATATCACAGTTTCCATATAAATTTTGGACACAACATGGAAAAATTACCATTCTTATTCAAAAAATTTTTAATTAATTAAATAACATTTTTTTTCATATATGTAAGAGTTTCATCGGACCAATCACATCTGAGAAGATTCAATAGAAGGAGCTTCATGTAATTCAGTCAGTTTTGTTATAAAGTAACATGGTATATAATATTATATAAATTTTTTAGGTCAGATATGCCACATATAGCTAATAAATGAGTGAATATAAAGGAAAGCAATTAAAATTAACAAAATAAATAATTATACATTGTACATATATGCACATTTTAGATCATATCTGATTAAATTTTTTTTAATAAGCACTTGTCATCAACTTTACTGTAAGTTTGAAAGTAAACATTTTGAAAAGAAATCAAAATTTTGTCAAATTAACTGGTATTAAAATGGATACAAATATGAAAAAAATCACATTATCAGATCATATGTATCAATCTTTAAGGTTTTCATTTATCTCATAATTGTATCTAAAAGGTCGAGAGTTAATCAAGTAAGTGTTATTTCTACATTGTCAAATTTCATGAAAACTTTAAGAGTGATTATGATTTTGTTAACATATTCTTTCTCTCAAGAATCCATTTTAACAGTGTGTATCAGAAATGATGTCACATTTTTATATTGGTTGTACTGATCAATACAATTCAAAATAAGTTTTGCTGTGAGTCAATCAAGTAAATGAAAGTACTGGTCAAGGGTTGTCCTGGTCGATACAGTCCAGTACATGTATCTGTCAGGGGTTGTCCTGGTCGATACAGTCCAGTACATGTATCTGTAGAGTGTCCATGTCAGGACAGGTCTGGTTACACTTTGGACATTCAAACTGATGGGGCTCCTCTCCCTCCTGGGAATCACCATGAATCTAAAAATAAATCAAACCATTAAAAATTTCATATTAAATTTATCGCTTTTGTTTGAATATTGCATATCAGACAAGCAAAAGGAATAAGAATTTATTAATTTCAAATGTTCAAGATCATAACAGCACACTGGAGCTTAAAAACCGCCACTTGAATTTAATAACGCAAAAAAAAGAAATCTACTTGCTATGTGAGAACATGTTCTTCACTTTATATTTTACCTGACTTGGAACAGAGGGAGGAGATCTGCCATCATTATACATTGCCCCAGCCCCTGGGGCCTGGCTTGGGTACCCCTGAGGAGGGTACTGGGGGATCTGGTACGGACTCCCGTGGTTCTGATGCCCCACTCTCAGGTGTTGTTGGAGTGTGTGCTGGTAGTTCTGGCTGGAGTGTCGCTGCTGCATCTCCTGGAACTGTCGTTTAGAGAAATTCTCCATTTCGTCCAGTAGCTGCTGGTTGCGTAGCTGGAGCTGTTTGAAGTCATTCTCCATTTGAGTTTTCTCTGCATGAAGGCGTTCCCTTGCGTCTCTCTCAGCATCAAAATCTGACTTCCATACCTCAGCCTACAACAGAAAGTCATCAGGTTTATTTCAATATTGCAGAGATCTTGCAATTACATTAACAAAGTTTTTTTTCTTATAAATACATGTACATGTATCTATACCTAAATCAAAGTTAATGATTGTACACAATTATTGTGGATCAACCTTTTCCTTATGTCACACTAGACTTTTAATAATTGAGTTCTGAGTAATTAACCACACTGAGTTAAGAACCTGAGCATATAGATTATATTAATTTACACACCTAAGCACACTTAAAATTATATTACACACCTAAGCATATTGCCTTAACACACCTTAGATTTGAGAATGGGACCTACATTTTGGAGTACATCAGATCGATACCAGAATAAATGAATTTCACAAGGGACCAAATTGATGAGGTAAACTATGTATATTCTTTTGAAAATTGACAAGATCAAACATACACTCTTCTATATTTCATGGCCATTACATATGTAAAGCATGAACTTTGAGCACAAAGACCACAATAATGAGTCATAAATCTGAGCCTTGAGAACATGAATCACACCGTTGAGATGTATACACACCTGAACCTTGAATACATGGACATCATTTAGAATTAAACACCTGAGCTTTTAGTACTGGGTCCACATTGTTGAGTTACCTGAGCCGTACCAAAGGGGGCCACATTGAGTACCTGAACCTTGAGTATAGGAATCTAATTGCTGAATTACCTGAGCCTTGGATACAAAGAACATATGGTGGAGTTATCTAACCCTTGAGTACAGGGATTACATACTGAGTTACAAACCTCAGCTTTTAGTACAGGGTCCACATTGTTGAATTACACACCTGAGCCTCAAGTACAGTGACCATACTCTTGAGTGTTCTGAGCATCTAGTACAGTGACCACATTGCATTGTTGAGTTTGCGTAGCCTTGAATACAGGGATCATACTTAGTCTACCGAATTACAAATCTGACCCTCAAGTACAAGGACCACATTGTTGAGTTACCTGAGCCATGAGTACAGGGACTACATTGTTGAGTTACCTGAGCCTTGAGTACAGGCACCACATTGTTGAGTTACCTGAGCCTTGAGTACAGGAACCACATTGTTGAGTTACCTGAGCCATGAGTACAGGGACCACATTATTGAGTTACCTGAGCCTTGAGCACAGGCACCACATTGTTGAGTTACCTGAGCCTTGAGTACAGGAACCACATTGTTGAGTTACCTGAGCCTTGAGGACAGGAACCACATTGTTGAGTTACCTGAGCTTTGAGTATAGGGACCACATTGTTGAGTTACCTGAGCCTCTAGTACAGGAATCACATTGTTGAGTAATCTGAGCCTTGAGTACAGGGACCACACTGTTGAGTTACCTGAGCCTTGAGTACAGGGACCACATTGTTGAGTTACCTGAGCCTTGAGGACAGGGACTACATTGTTGAGTTACCTGAGCCTTGAGTACAGGGACCACATTGTTGAGTTCCTCTGTGATCTTTTTGTTTTCCTCCTGTACTTTGTTGAGTTTCTCCTCACGGTAATTAATGGCCTCCTCCCCGGCGTACACCTGGGCCGTCAGCCGACCGATCTGGTCCAGTAACTTCTGTTTCTCTGTCTCTGTGCAACCACCCTAGTACAAATAATATAAAATGATTACAAAAATTTAATATTGTATTTATAAACAAAATTTTAATAAACGATTAGTGCATAATTTGCAAGAGGGTTCTAAAGATCAGTAACATTTTATATCGCTAACAATTCATTCTATTTCAGTAGAGATGTCTACCCCTTATGGCAGTATAAAATGGTTAAAATTCCTTCTCCTTGAAAATATGTACCAATTGTTATGCATGAATTGCAAAATTTGCATCTAAAGTCTTGCATTACATTCCCCTTATATGGTACATGCATGTAAGTAGAATGTAATAATTTTATATAATACTAAGGAGTCAATGCATTAAGGAAAAATGAGTTTCTCTAATTTAGTTAAATGTAGATAACCATTATAAGTTTTATGTAAATTAAAAGTTATATATACCTGTGGTCGTGTTTGTTCTTGCAGCTTGATTCTGTCATATTTCTCAGACAAATTCTTGTGGTCTGACACTAGCTGATTAAATGACTGTCTCAGATCAGCTGATGTTTTCCTACAATGTCCAAAATAACATCATAGCTACATCTGTATTCAAACTATGAAATAACCTTCAAATTACACGTAACATTGCAAGTATTTATTAACTCAACTAGTCCCATCAATGAGATTTTTTTTTACAATATCACACTTCAAATTTTTAAAATCATGAGTACCACATTTTTTTCTTACATGTCACATTTGTTTGGTTTTTTTTTTCAATCACTAACATCATACTTTTTTTTACTCTCTTTCCACTGATATCACACTTCGTATTTTTTTTTTTAATTTACACTTAACTAAGTCTTTTAGTTATTTCTTACATATCATACTTTGATTTTTTTGTTAAAGTGATACCATTCTTGGAATGTTTTTTGTTTAGATATCAACCTTGTTTGTTTTTACACTGTTATAATTTTTGCACTGTTTTTATAAACATAGGTAATCAGAGATTACAGAGCTCACCTCAACGAATGTTGTCTTTAAGTAAGGCAAAGTCACACAATTAACCAAAAAAAAAAAGTGTACATCCAGAAATGCAAAATTTATGCAATATCGATTTGATACTTTGGAATAGACCTATATAAAACTTCAAACTAGTTCTTCATCATGAAAACGTAATTAAAATCCAGCATCTGAAGCAATTTTGAGAGTTTTCATCCCTTGATGCATCATTTGTGCAAGTTTGGTTTATATAAGCTTTACAGTTTCTTGGTAATAGACCTGCATGCATAACTTTTATGAGGTCCATTATCTGGAAAATGTATGTCAAATTCAGCATCTGAAGCAAGTCCATTAGTGTGCAACCTAAGATGTATCATCCATGCAAGTTTGCTCAACATAGAGCTCAAAGTTACTTGGAAATGAAACCTGTATAAAAAACTGACCTTTTCACTAATGCAGAAATGAAACCTGCACCAAAAACTTTAATCTGTTCACTCATCCAGAAAATGTAGGTCAGATTCAGCATCCAAAACAAGTCTGGTAGTTTGCATCCTAAGATGTACCATCCATGCAAGTTTGGTCATTATATGGCTCATAGGAACTTAGAAATGAAACATGCACCAAAAACTTTAACCTGTTCACTCAACCAGAAAATGTAGGTCAAATTCAGCCTCCGAAGCAAGTCTTGTAGTTTGCATCCTACGATGTACCATCCATGCAAGTTTGGTCGCTATAGTGCTCATAGTTACTTGGAAATGAACCTACACCAAAAAATTTAACCTGTTCACTCAACCAGAAAATGTAGGTCAGATTCAGCATCTGAAGCAAGCCTGGTAGTGTGCATCCTAAGATGTACCATCCATGCAAGTTTGGCCAACATAAGTCTTATAGTTACTCGAAAATGAGACCTACACCAAAAACTGCACCAAAAATGTTAACCTGCTCCAAAAACATTAACCTGGTCATTCCTTTGCTGAAATTGCAGCATCTGAAACTTTGACTGGTACAATGAAACACACTAGAAACATCTTCCATGCATGTCTAATCAATATAGGACATAGAAGTACTTAAAAAGAAAACTGCTCCAAACAAGAGGTCCATGGGCCACATCGCTCACCTGAGTAACTTTGGTGATGCAGTTCTTTACAAGATTTCCCCTGCACTTACCAAGGTACATCTATTGTGCCCCCTCCCCCCTACCAACCCCAATCTTTATTTTAATAATTTAGAATCTACACTATCCCAGGATGCTTCCACATAAGTTTTAGGTTTCCTGGCCCACTGGTTCTTGAGGAGATTTTTTCCTATGTATTTCTATGTAAAACTTGGATTCCCTATTGTGGCCCTGCCCTACCCCCAGGGGACATGATTTTTACAATTTAGAATCTACACTACCTGAGGATGCTTCCACATAAGTTTCAAGCTTTCCTGGCCCACTGGTTTTCGAGAAGGAGATTTTTAACGATTTTTCCTGTATATTTCTATGTAAAACTTGGATTCCCTATTGTTGCCCCGCCCTACCCCGGGGGGTCATGATTTTAACAATTTGGAATCTACACTACCCCAGGATGCTCACACATAAGTTTCAGCTTTCCTTGTCTACTGGTTCTTGAGAAGAAGATTTTGAAAGATTGTTCCTATATATTTCTATGCAAAACTTGGATTCCCTGTTGTGGCCCCTCCCTACCCCCGGGGGTCATGATTTTTACAATTTAGAATCTACACCATCCCAGGATACTTCCACATAAGTTTCAGCTTTCCTGGCCCACAGGTTCTTGAGAAGAAGATTTTTAAAGATTTTTCCTATATATTTCTATATAAAACCATGACTCCCTAATGTGGCCCCCCCCTACCCCTGGGGGTCACGATTTTTACAATTTAAAATCTACACTACCTAAGGATGCTTCCACATAAGTTTCAGGTTTTCTGACACACTGGTTCTTGCGAAGAAGATTTTTAAAGATTTTTCCTATATATTTCTATGTAAAACTTACATTCACTATTGTTGCCCCGCCCCACCCCGAGGGGTCATGATTTTTAAAATTTAGAATCTGCACTACCTCAGGATGCTTCGACATAAGTTTCAGTTTTTCTGGCCCAGTGGTTCTTGAGAAGAAGATTTTTTAATGACCCCACACTATTATTGTATTTTCTTGATTATCTCCCCTTGGAAGGGGACCTGGCCCTTTATTTTTAAAATTTATATCCCCCTTCATCCAAGGATGCTTTGTACCAAGTTTGGTTAAAATTGGCCCAGTGGTTCTTGAGAAGAAGTTGAAAATGTGAAAAGTTAACAGACGGATGGACGGACAGAGAGACGTTCGGACAGACAGAGGATGACGGACAATGGGTGATCAGAAAAGCTCACTTGAGCTTTCAGCTCAGGTGAGCTAAAAACTTAACCTTAACCCGGGACGCCAACACCGACGCTGAGGGTATTACATAAGCTCCCCAAACTTCGTTGCTGTGACTAAAAAATCATACATGGTATTTTGGTGTTCCTTTCTCTTTGCTGTTAGTGTATCCTACTTGTATTTTACACTATATAATAATTTTTGGGAATGCTTTTTTTTAAAAATATAAATTGTACTTGGAATTTTGATTTTCCTCTCTCTCCATTTTTTTTTACACAATTATAATTTTTGGACTGTTTTTATATAAATCATACTTGGTATTTTAGTGTTTCTTTCTCTCGGCTGTCAGTGTATCCTACTTGCTTTTTTTTTTTACACTGTTATAATTGAAAATGGTTTGCTATAAATCATACTTGGTATTTTGGTGCTCCTTTCTTTCCATTATACTGTTATATTTACATTTGCAAATGTTTTCCTTTATATAACACTACTGAAAGGAATGCGTATCTATAACTGTATAAATACAGGTATGGGGTCAAGAGGTCATAGATGCGCAGCACATTTAAGGTTACAAAAAGGAGGCGGAGCCTAATTTGTACGGGAAATCTTGACTATGACATCATACACAATATACGTCATACAACATTTCTTTAAAATGCCACAAAATGAGTTTATCAGCTAATTTAACCAGTAAGAAATCATCAAACTACATAAAACCTTACTACAGCGTGTTGTTTTTTCGTTAGTTAAATCCCACATAACAAGTAATAAACAAGTCACTGATCGCAATACACTTGTCAATATGACGTCATTTCTTACAACGTGACGTAGTTTGTATGCAGTGAGACACAGATCAAGTAATATTTTCTCAACAAAATATGTATTTTCTAATTAAATAAAATATTATTTACAGATATTCTATGGGCCAATAACCTGAATTTAATGTCTTCTTCGCTATTTTAATAATATATTTTCTGTACATTACGTATTTAATTGACACTGCCGTATATTTGTATGCAAGTACATCGGAGGGTAATGTGGGGGGACTTAATAAATCGATGTAGTGCAAGGGCATACACTCTATGGATCAAAGTAAGCTTTTACATTTCAACTATAGAACTATTTAGGTATCTGAAAAGTGCTGCGATCCTGATGAAATCTTAAAAACAGTTTATTTATATCAATATTTCATGCCGCTGACCAGCAAAAAATATAGCATTCTGTCATACAAGTATAATTTTAACAATGAAATTGCAGAATTTAGACAGGATCGCAGCACTTTTTAGAAACTACAATACGCGTTGAAAATATTTATATACTAAACTTGGAAAATTATCTTGGTTATGCCCTTGCACTGGTGACATTTATATGTATCATCAATACTTCAAGTCAATGTGCTAAAATCGCGTGACTGCCGCATCACGTGACTAATCTAAATATAAAATATAATCGTCCTCGACATGTAGTTATTAATCATAATTACAATTATCCGATATAAATAATGTACTAAAAATAATCGCCATCCCAATTACGAATACATTTTTAAATACAAAATTTAGTCGATATTTCCATTGCGCACCTTAACTGTACTGCGTGTGCGTATGGATAATCGTTTGACGTAATTTCTCAGTGACGTCATAAAGGGTCGACGCGCGTTCAGTGGATTACAATACTTGCCGTTTGATTTGAAAAATAATGCATTTCACACGTTAAAAGTCACAATCAGACAAATATAAAGTATGAATAAGTCACAAATGTAAATATACGTAATAAGGTATCATTTTAAAACATCTATCGGGCTATAAATACGGGTTGGTACGAGATTAAATTCATCATAAAGCCCTTCGGGCTTTATGGAATTTAATCTCGTGACCAACCCGTATTTATATCCCGATAGATGTTTAAAAATGATACCTTATTTCTTAAATAATTTTTGCGATGTTTTTATATAAATCGTACTTGGTATTTTGGTGTTATATAAATCGTACATGGTATTCTGGTGCTCCTTTCTCTCCGTTTTTTATTTACACTTTTATAATTTTTATATAAATCGTACTTGGTGTTTAATATATATATCGTACTTGGTATTCTGGTGCTCCTTTCTCTCAGCTGTCAGAGCGTCCTCATAACTCTTCAGTGACAGTCTCAGAGTCTCCACCAGGGCGGCGTCCTCAGTGTGCTGTCGACGGAACTCCTCCTGTACGTGCTCCACTTCCTGTAATCTTTTATGAAAAAAAAGAAGAAAAGAAAAATATGGTAATTTTCAAGCTAACAATAAGACTTTTTAATATTCTGAAATAGGATTGTAGTTTTTTTTTGGTCTATACCAAATTTTGAGTAGTCAACTAAATATAATGGGGTTACCATAGATTTTTTCACTCAGGCTGCTATAAAAAAAGACTTGAAAAAAGAAAATCCAGTCACTGTAGATTTGCACAGCAAGAAAAAAAGGTCAGTTTTAATATAATATCTGATGTACATGTACAGATGTAATACTTTATACAATATCTTTGTATATACCAGTAATGGTTACAATAACTTGGGAAAATTTTGTTTGAATAGATTATTTAACAGTTCAAAATTATATATAGAAAAAAATTAACTACATGCATGCCTATTTTTGCATTAAAATTTTTACAGTGTTTTATGTATGTAGCAATCTTCTTCAAAAAAATATCTTATGTAATTGAGTAATTCTTATGCTTGGGGTTTATTTCGGGAATATTTTACAACTTCCTTATTCCCCTTCCTTGTAAAATGGAAGCTTCATTTAAAACAATGGGACTTTACAGATTGCTTCCTGTTTGTTTTATTCAAGTGTGACAAAGTCCATAAGTTTTAAAATGATTTTTCTTCCCTTATTCTCAATGCAAATTTGTTTTAATATTGATTGTGTATACATAGTTTATACAATAATGTACTAGACAGTAGTAAATGTCATATCTGAATTCACTGCCAGCCAGAATTTACAATTTTGAAAGATTTTTCTTTTATTTCTATTGCTACAATACATGTACAAAATGATGATTCAAAATGTTCACATATTAAATAAAAATTAAAGGATTTTAAGGTCTAACTCAATTGTTTTTTTTTCAATTTAAGAAGTCATCTAAGGTTTACTTACAATTGTAGTTGCTACTCTTTTGTTTAAGAAGTCACTTGCTACTCTTCTGTTTTAAAGTCATGCAAGGTCTCTCAATTGCTACTCTTTTGTTTAAGAAGTCATGAAAGGTCTACTTACTTGCTACTCTTCTTCTCCAGGGCCTCATTAGCATCCTCCAATCTTTTTTGGGAGTCATTGACCTGGGTAATCAGGGTCAGGACTTGGCTGCGCAGGCTCTGTACATCACTCGTGTAAGCCTTTGTCTGGAATTGATCAATAAAAAAATCATAAGAATTCTTAATCAAACTCATATCAGACAGCATATATCAGTGCATGTACATGAACACAGTTTAAAAAGAATTATTTTTAACTTCAATTCTACAATTTTTGTATAAATTGTCTCAGAATTTTACTTTTACGAGGGGTGATCAAAAAGTTCGCAAACTATCTCTATAACTAGAAAACCACAATTCAGATTAGAATGAAATTCAGTACACACATAGCCATACACATGTTCTATAAATAGCATATGCTGAATAAAGTTTCTCTGTCTCCTTGTTTGTGACGTCACAACGTGAAAATGACGTCACTATTTAGGTCACTTGTGACGAAAAATGGTTGTCTCAGTCGAACTCGTTCAACAGACTGTACAATTTATTGTATATCTTAGAAATCCCTCTACAGTATCATATAATAATTTGTAGACAGTTTATTGAGATAAATTAGTTCCTATAAATTCAATTAATGATTGGATTAATCGATTTAGTGAAGGAAGGCTGATGGTTAAAAATGATACTTGTCATCTTGCCCAGTGAAAGCAAGTTTGAAAAGATATGTATTTTTAATTAAGCAATTTGCAATCAAAGACCTCCAATTAGCACTTTGAAAAATAGTTGAATATTTGAAAAATGATACAAGTATTAAATACCTAAGATATCGTTTACTTTAGATTTTAAACATATTAGATATGATAAAAAGGATGCACCCATTCTCTATCCACCTTGAATAAACGTCTCTCCTGAGACAGAAGATTTGTGTTTTAATGGTCGCCATGCTTATTTTTGGAAAGGATATTATTATCCACCCATTCTGTTGGCGAGATATGACCATTTCTGACAAATAACTGTTCTTGTCATAAAAATTAACTCACATGGAAAGAAATATAAAACTCAGATTAAGGCCAGGTAAAATTAATCTTTAGATTCTCATCCTAATTTGCTAAAAAATTGGGGCGGGTGGGCGGATTTTATTTTTTATTTTTTATAATTGTTAAATTGTAAGTATCAACAAAACATGGACTCTTCGTACACATTTTTTCATTATGTTGATGCCAATATGAATATATTTTATTTTTTTCAAATTCTTGCTTAAATTATTAGATATTTATTGTTAATTAACAAATTATCAAGTACACATATACGGCACATGCAAAACAAAATGAGGTGGGGTTCTGATACCAATAAATTTTGTATGCATGACTTCTCATCAGCCTTTCCCTAAATACCCTTGAGTTTTACCTTCAAATCCCTCTGATTTCTGTGAAATATCATAGATTTCCACCTTCCTAAAAAATTGGATCGTTCTAGAAACTTGACATGTTCGACAATAAAATAGGTCATATTTACAAAATCTATAAAATATTCTAATAAAATATGCTACCGAAAAAACCTAGGCCTGAACAGTTTTAAGATTTAACATTTTCTTAGCACTAAACATTCTCTAAAGTCTGCCTACCATGTTTTATTTTTTTTCAAATCAAAATCACACACAGTTGGAGATCGTTAAAACTTGATCAGGTGTCATTTTCCATGTCTATTTTTATACTTAGTTTTAAAAAAATCTTTATAAAAACTTGCTCATGCCAGTGATGGTATCTAGATGTGTTTATGCTATTATTTTTTCTCTGCCTTCTCTATACTGACAAATAATCTTTTCCTTACATATTTAAACTGCTTTTATTGCCGATTTTTCTCCATTCTTCACATGGCTCTTTTGCTATAAATAGCGACACGCGACTTTTAATACAGACGGGAGATAACTCTTAAACTTCACCCAAATTCTTACTGAATAAAAATACATGAAAATGCCTTTATTAACACTCAAAAATCAAAATAAAAACGCCGGGGCGGGAGACTTTGAGAGGGGGCGGGCGGGGATGAGAATCTAAAGATTAATTTTATCTGGCCTAATCTTTCAACTTTTGTGACAGAACGCTATGGAGTGGGGTCACGTGACTGCCAATATCACGTGATTCGCGCATGCGCAGAACGGTGGTTGATGTGCATTAAAATCGGGGAGGATTAATTTAAAATATAGTCAATATTAAAACCAAATATTGTTTCTTGTATGGAAGTTATTCAATTAGTTTGCGAACTTTTTGATCACCCCTCGTACTTACTGATAATACTACAGCAGCTGCTATAATTACCGGTATTTTGATCTGACATACGTATATGGGTGTAATACAATTCCACAAAACTAATTTTTCCTACCATAAAAGCTAAATACAGTAAAACTTATTGTAGACAATTAGAACCTGTTCATCTTTGGTCTGCTGTAGCTCATGTTGCAGCACATCCAGTTGCTGCAGCAACTCCTGCTTCTGTTGCTGGTGTTGCTTGGTGAGACTTGATATGTGTTGCTGCTGTTGCTCCTTGTACCAGGCAATCTCTTCTTCTTTCTGTTTCAGTCTCTGTTTGAGTTCTCCCAACTGTAGGCATGGTAAGAATAACAATTATGCCACCTTATGGTATATGAAAACCAAAATTCCTTATATCATACTAAATACTGCAGAAAAATTTCTTATTACATACTAAAGATAGCACAAAAAAGAACAATGTATGGTAATCCCTAATGTCTGAATTTGGTCCATTTAATGAAAAAAATGAAAGTAGAGCTATAATCGCAATCCTTTGCTGTAAACAACATATTAAAATGATGCATGTTTTAAACTTTAACATATACTTTACCTATAAAGAAGCAAAAAAGAACATTATGAAGTAACTCAATTTAACTTCTATTTATTACATAAGTATAAATGTATTCAACTGATTTTAATATTTCTCAATTCATGTACTATATAAATGCAAAGAAGACCTTAAAATTTAAAACGTATTCAGTGTAAAGCTATACCTCTGTGTGAGCCTCTTCTGCCCCCTGTGTTTTCCTGTCCTCCTCTTTACTGACCGCGAGGTCCTGATAACGTGATGCCTCTTTCTCCAGCTCCTCAATGCGGCCCCTCAATACCCTCACCTCTGATTTCATGCCCTTGTTCTCATTCAACAAGCCTTCAATTCTCTGTCCAAGCTCCGTATTCTCTCGCTCCAGTTTTGCATTTTCTACCTGAAGTTCTTGTTTCACATTTTTGTAGGAGTCCAAGTCCCTTATTAAACTCTCATTATTTTCTCTGAATTGTCCGAGCTGATTTTCTAGTTGTTTTATTCTAGTTTCTAAGCTTTCTTTTTCCTTTTCTAGTGCTTCTGTTTCACTTCTGTCTTGATTCACAAGTACCTATATCATGTATATGAAACGAAGAGAAATTTTTCAGAAAGATTTCAATATTTGATCAAATTGATTGACATTCATATTTACGCTGATGGATAATTAAGAATAAGACATAACTCCTGTAATTTGTACATTTTCAACTTATCAAATAAATTTCTAAACAGATCTCCTATCCATTTTCATATAGAAAATGTAAGAGTCAATCAAAGTTTTATTGTTAATAAAGAAGAAATCCTTTGTACTTTAAATTTACAGAATTCTTTGATTGCTATTGTTTGTTTTAAATAAAATTCAAGTTCAAGTGCACTGTGACAAATCTTCACAGAAAATTTATTATTGTGAATGCAGCATAAATTAATCCCACTTGGAAACAATTATTTACAGAATCAACACAGTATGAGAACAATGTTTTACCATTTCAACACTAACAGTCCAAGTTAGTTAGACTTTGAGTGACATTTACCATATCAATACAGACCCTTAGTCAGAGGTTGAGTGACATTTACTGTATATATACACATGGTCATTGGTCTGAGTTAGTTTGAGTTTGATTGACATTTACCGTATCTACACAGTCTGAGGACCTGTCCAGTGATTTACTCTCTAACTTTTTCTTCAGCTCCTCCACTGTCCTCACCAGCCCTGTAACAGCTTCCTGCTTGTTTCTGAGCTCAGCCCTGACCTCCTCAGCTGACCTTTCCAGCTGTGTCATATTGACCGCCTACAGTAAATGGACCAACGTTCAAGATTAATGAAATCTTTTTGTCTGCTGTGTTTATTTATTGAACTGAAAGCCTTGATGTCAACAGATTTTGATTTCAATTGGTAGAACTATAGTATAAGTTCTTGCCATGAATAATTTTAATGAAAGCTTAACACTAGAGTTTCATGAATTTTATCAGTGGCATTACAAAGCAATTAAATAAAATCTGGGTACATGAACAAACTTTTGATAGATGGTCAAAGTTAACAAAATTATTTTCCAATTACATTTACATGTACCAATATCTATTTTTTAATAAGGTACATGTATCATGAAATTCTCTACCTTTTTGGAGACTTCCCGTTTGAGATCTTCATTCTCTTTAGTCAGGGTCTGGACTACCTCCTTAGTTTGGTCAAACTTTTCTTTGTTTTTCATGTTGTTGCTGCGGATCTTTTCCTTCCACTCGGCCAGATTCTGGTATTGAATCTTCATCTTCTCATTGTTGTCCCTCAGGTAATCTAATGGAGTATAACAGCCATAAAATCAGAGTAAAACAAAATTCACTATCTTACTTGACAGAGATGCATTACATGTACATGGATAATTGAGGTAATTGTACACGTAAATGTAAAATTCCATGTTTACTTCTTTGTCTAATCAAAGAGTAGATGGTTATGAGTATGATAACTTTTTTAATAATATATTCTTTTTAAAGATATTTTTTTCCATTGACCTCTACAGTAAAGCATAACCAGTATTAATTTGATTAATTTGCATACTTTCATAAATCTATTATAAAATAATAAAGTTAAAAAAATTAAGTTTAGTTTTGTGCAATAAAAATATGGGATACTCCAACTATTAATGTACATTAAGAAAGAAGCATGTTACCTCTGAGTTCATTATTTTCTCTGTGAAGTTCCTGAATTCTCTCCAGTGCCTGCTCCAAACTAACATCTGTCATTGACATCTGACCCAGGCCTTGACTCAGGCTCTCCCCCTGTGTACTCCGTATACTAGACGGCATTGGTGATATCACATCATACGACACAGCACCATTCCTTGTGAAATTTACTGCCGGGGTATGAGTTCCATTCATCATAGCTTATAATCTTGGTTTCATTGCCGTTTTTCTGTGGAAGTTGAAAATTGTAAAATGAGAGAGAAAACAAAAGTGGTAATATGACATAATGTGATTTTCCCCCTTGAATTTAAATAAACATTGAACCAAGAAAAAGAAAGAATTTCACATATTTTTATAACTTGTAAGTTATTTCTCATGACTGGTCATAGTAAAAGAAGCAGAAAGTGAAATTATATGTCAAAAAGCTGACAAATACAAGACCACGAAGACAATATTGCAAAAACATTTGTTTACCAAATCTCGATTTTGTTATATACAGTTTTCGGAAATTAAAATTGAATGCTTCGAAGATTCTTCCCCAAAACAATTCAAAAATATTAAATTAACTTGAATGACTTTTAACAGGCAAATTAAATTCTAAATCTTAAGCTACAATATTGATATCTCACTTTGGTTAGACTGTGAATCGACAGAAAAAACGAAAGTACACATTTGTCATTGTTTACGTCAAATTATTATCAAGAAAAGTAACGCAGTTATGTGAATTATATACCTTTGTTTCTTACAGATAGCCTGAAGCAAGATTAACCACAAATGTTAAAGAATCGCCAAAAATAGAAGTCAGTATTTCCGAGATGAATACAAGTAAGGAAATGCATAGTGCCACATAATTTTAAAGTCGTCTAAGTAGAGTATGTATATCCGGGAGTATAATTACGCGACCACAACTAACTCCTACACGAAAACGAGTCAACAACAAAAAAAAAATGAATAAGTTATTCAATTAGATAATTATTTTGAAATTTGAATTGAAATCAAAAATAATTAAGTATTCAATACAATTTATTTATTCAATTTGACAAAAAAAACCACACATGTGGCGCAAGTCATACATGCCGTCACAGGCACATGTTTCGTATACGGGGTAACCCTTACTTAAATGGTAAATATAAGTAGCGGGTATCCCGTATACGAAACAAGTGCCTGTGCTTACAGTAAAAAAATTAAGAACGAGTCACCTACATATTAACGCCATTTTCATATTGTGACATCACAATGATGGATGTATTTATAGAACATGTGTATGACTATAGGCGAGCCAAATTTCATTCTAATCTGATTCGCGGTTTTGTAAATATAGAGATAGTTCGCGAACTTTTTGATCACTCCTCGTATTGCACTTATATTCATTGTATAACAAGTAAAATTGATGCAAAGCATCAAATCGGCCGCTAACAAAATCTAACATTTCTAAAAGTACTTTCACAAATTTATGAAAGCATCCATGCAAAGAAAGCACTTGTCAAGATATTCAAAGCTGAAATAGTGATCATTTTTAATTCAGGCTGTCTTCAAAGCAAAATACTAGTAAAAAAATATATATATTTTAAAAATAATAAAAATATATATTTTTTAAAAATAATAAAAATTTTACTGCATTTGCTTATCAGTTGGATTCATCGATGCCATAACGTCAATGATTAATGATAAGAAATTATTGTCATCAAAATGATGATGTAGGTCTCTCATGGTGAACCAAGTGCTGATACCATAGATCTTTGTCACGTGAAAAAGCATATGATTTCTGCAGAGTAGGTTATGCTGCACGGCGCGGTGCAAAATGTAGAAAAATAATTCTTGTGTCATTCGTAAGTGTAGCATATTCAAATCAATTTTTACTTGTTGAATTTTTTTCAATTTTTATTCATCTTGCACTTTTATCACGTCGTTTTTATCCGGAAAAACCATGACGATTGCCTTTCGTATCTTACACACTCCCAAGATGGGGAGTATCTATTGTAAACTCTATTTATTTAAAGCTGACATGAACTCTTAAAAAGGCATCAGTTTTCATCTTTGTACGACTTACTACATTCCTGTACGCCCTTGTCCGACATATTTGTTCGATTCCGCCATATTTAATCGAAGATTTTTGGCCACCTGTACCTGCTATATATAGCCCTGTAGAACTGTTTCACTTGAGTGATTTTCTAGCCTGGCTGTCGACATGTACACATCTCCGATAGCATAGTTTTTAGAAGTCCATAAACTGACCAAATACATGTTTGAAAAGAAAGAATTCATCAAAAAATAGAACTATACCGAGAGTTAAATTATTTTTGAATGCATTTGCTGCAATATAGAAAATACACTAACACGGAATACATTCATGTACAGGAAAAACCCATGCAGGTCGAGAAAACGCGTCAAACGCAGTAATAAAACATTTACCTGAATATACTGCTATCGTAACGGGGATGTGCACATGTCGAAAGAATTATCCCATTTTACTTTTATTCAAAAATGCAACTCAGAAGTCGTGTAATCCATTGCTAACTCAACAGTAAAAGATGCTTGGACACACGTGGTCCATGCCGATCATTTTATTTGGTCAGGGAAAATATCAAAGGTTGAAAGCTCAGTGGGGTTGATTGAAAAAAATGCAAGTAATTTTTTCAAAAATAAACATTACTAAATGTTGTAAATAAAATTTATGATTACATGGTTTAACTCCATTAAATCTATAATAAAGCATGCATTATTACGAATCATTCACCTTTTGAAGATATTTTCCTGTGATAGGAGGGGGGGGATAAAACATGCATATTAACATTCTCATAAAAATAATTTAATAAAAACGTCTGAAACAGATTGGATTTATTTATGATTAATCATTATCAAATAAATACTGTGTATTGGCTTTATTAGACCTAATATAATTTTATTCAAAGTGATTTATAATTTCATGCACAATGCCGGGAAGAAAAGGTGAGCAAGTTCACAAACCACACGCTTCCCCAAAAGTCGAAGTGTTGTTTGCTTGTAATATGTACATCTATACACATTGTGTCCTAAATATCTGCAAAGTTTGACGAAATTATTTGCAGCGGTTTATGAGGAATTGCGCTGACAAATTGCTCATCTCTATATTCAAGATTCGGCCAAAATCTAAATGTAACAGTGCGGAAATTCCCGAAAAAATAAAGATTCGGAATTTCCTGGTGATGTGCAAATCCACATATTGTCTCCTATAAATATGGTTTATGATAAGTTGCGCTGACCAAAAAAAAAAAAAAAAAAAGACTGACTGAGGGGTCAAAAACATTATACCTCACGCAACTTGTTGCGAGGGGTATAATAAACGAGTTTGATTCTGTGGTACAATGATAATGAAAATAGAATATAATTTAATGTGAATTAAATTTCTAGACATAGATAATTAATGATTATTAGAAAAAGCAGAGAGAGAGAGGGAGCGAGAGAGAGAGAAAACACACCGTGAGAATTCCACATCCTATCTACAACTAGCTTTTTAAAAATTCACTAGTCTGTTGTCCAGGCTCCGGGATCATGAACCTGTCTGACTTTAATTTAAGACAGGTTCATGTTCCTGGAGCCAGGTCTATGTTCGACACGTACGTTTGAGCATAGGCGTTGGAACCGGGGGGGGGGGGGGGGGGCTTTTTTACAGATATATACTTACATGTAGTATAGACATTGAACATTGCTGCGTAGGTTTAGCCCCCCCCCCCACTTTCCAAAGACAAGTCGCAGCATAGGTTTAAAAGAAAAAAAAATGAAAGTGTTGGTGTTTGTAGAACAATTTTAAATTCAAAGCTACCCTCCCCCCCCCCCCCAATAGAATTTTCGCGTTTTGGAAAAGGGCATTAATTTTCTTTTTTTTTAAGCTTGTCAGATTTTCTTGAATGTATGAAAAAAATTCTTTGCACTTAGCCCCTACACTTTCAATTTGCTTCCGACGCCGATGCGTTTGAGAAGGTATTTGAGAAAGTGCCCAATGTTCCCATTCATGTGATGTATATTTCACGTTTATTATATCCCCCGCTTGAAAAGTTGGAGGGTATATAGTAATCGTTATATCCGTCCGTTTGTCTGTTACGCTTTGGGGTACCCATCTCTTATCCGCAAATCTTCTTATAACACTTAGTGAAATTTAATGAAACTTCCACAGAATCTTAGATTTATTTCATATTACCATTGTGCACCTCCTATTTAACTTTTTGACCCGACAGGTATTTGGGGTTTAGCAACAACAGCAAAATATGGACTTTGCCATTATAACCATATGGGAAGGCGGGGTATCATTTAGTGAGCTCATTGCTCACAATATCTCTAGTTTCTCTTTCAAATTTGGCGTTTGGATTAACTTCTTGTCCAAATTAAAATTATTGTTGAATTTATGAAGTTTCGACATCCCGCCTGAAAACAAATCCTTGATCTGTCCTAAAGCTAAATAAATGGTACAGCACAAAATGCGTAGGATCTTATACCTTTTATTGCCCTAACGGGTGGTTACAGAGAGAGAGAGAGAGAGAGAGAGTTCAATATACAAAATAGTAAATAAAAATTATCCGTATTCAACCAGTGTCAAGTATCCCTACCCTAGCTTATCTCCCAAATATTCCTACAGAAATTATTTTTATATTTAAAAAAATAGCTAGACTATCAAGCAGGGATACTGAAAACTCGAAAGACTCTCTATAACAACATAATTATTAAACAGTTACATTCCTCAAAATGCACATACTTTGTGGTCGGAGTGACACATTTTAAAAAAAATCTCAAAATTGAATTCGGTAGAAATGTCTGTCTTCCAAGAATATTTAAATAAGCCCCCCCCCCCCGCCTGAAAAAATCAAATGCCTAAATGTCAATCTGGACAGGGGATGGCCTTTCTCCGTGTGTTTGTGTGTTAAAGTGATTAATTGCTTTTAAGTAGGGATGTCAACGAATATTCGAATATTCGAATATTCATTCGATGAGTTGATATTCGAATATTAATTCATGATTCGAATATTCTTTTTTAAGTATACAAGCATTACAAAGAGAAAAAAAAAACCTGGCAAGTTTTATTAGAAATTGAATCAAGTTTGTACAAAATTAAAAAAAAAAAAAACACTCCTCTTGGATTACCTAAAAGGTGTGAAGAGTGTATCTATTAAAGTAATTGATTTATTTGTTCACTTAATTAGTGGTATAATAGTGTCCAGTACTTATAATCAGCTTGTATTGTTGTAAGGACACAATTTTACAGTATACACACGGACCCTTTGTTTATGTAAATATCATTAAAATCATTATCAGGAAATTAAAATTAGCAAAAAGTAATTGTTTTAAATATTTCACCGTTAGATAGTTGTTCTGCTAGCTATAAGTTTGTAGGAGTTAATGATGTAGACTTTAGTAAGACATCCTAAAGAATCCTTTGAATTTTCAAAAAACAATCATTACACTTTGGATATATACTATTCAATAATTTAAAAAAAATGTATAATTGCAGTGCATTTACCGAACTCTACATGAGTGTTTTTATTCCAAAATAATGCCATAAAACCTATACTACTTGACAGAAAACTGAAGATACATATATTTAATAATGCAAGATGTATTTTTTTTATCGAATATTCGAATATATTCGAATACTTCTATCGAATATTCGAATATCAGTTATTGACAATTTTGACATCCCTACTTTTAAGATTTGAAGTAAATAATTACCGTATATCAAATTACTTGGTTTTGATTTTGTATTTTATTTGAACCAGAGACATTACATCTCATAGGTATACAATATTCATACATAAGATTTGTACAGGCTATACAATATACATGTATTAATTGCATAACAATATCATTTAATTATTATTTAGAACATCATTTCTTAATTGATGAGAAAAATACAAAAATTTGCCCGGGTTACATAGTTCTTTAGTATTTGTAGAACTCAGTAGCTGTACTAATTTAAATTTGAGATTAGTACTAAAATAATCAGTTATAATTAAAAAATGAATTTTGCGACGCAAACCAACTGCAGACTATACACATGACTTTGTATAGAATGTATATTAGAACTACATGTAGATAGACAATTCACAATTATAGCTCATGAACGGCAGTTATAACCCCCCCCCCCCCCCTTCAGCCGCGCAAATACCAAATAACTTCTATTTCCACTTGTGATATTTTCCCTGACCAAAATCTGATCAGCACGGACTAAGTGTATCGACTTGCTAGTCTGTACAAAGTAATGACAGTGTGTTTACCTGTTTACTATTGAGCTTTTACGGAGTTTATTTCTTTTTTGTGATGCATATTTCAATAAATGGAATTCAGAGTGTATATCACTTGACTTGTGCACATCTTCGAACCGATGCAGTAACCTTATTACCAGGTATGGGTACGTTTACAGCGTTCGCGGCGTTTTCTCGATATGCATCAATTGCATAGGAGCTGCAAATCAAAGACGTTGGTTGTTTTGTTCCATTTAAATGATATGATTTCAAAATGTGTTTGCACATTTTACTGCTATTTATTTCAAGTTTATTCTGCATAAACTGGTGCACTGTGAAAATACGTATTCGTGCATCTAAATTTCTCTTCCACACTTGCATCTTTTTTCTTTTGATTCAAATCAATAATTATTCAAAAATATAATTATTATGTCGTTTATTGTAGTTTTGAAATGTCTTGATCACCTCATGTGTTCTCATATGCTTTACCATCGGAGATGTGCACAAGTCGATACCCAAACCAAAAAATCATTCAAGTGTAACGAGCGCTTTGGGGTATATATCGTTACAATGAGACAAGGTATCTGAAAGAAATATGGCGGAATACGGCTATAGTTGATATGAAACAAGTCGTACATAGATGAAAATGTTGCGTTTTTAAGAATTCATGTCAGCTTTTAAAGCTGACATGAACTCTTAAAAAGGCATCAGTTTTCATCTTTGTACGACTTACTACATTCCTGTACGCCCTTGTCCGACATATTTGTTCGATTCCGCCATATTTAATCGAAGATTTTTGGCCACCTGTACCTGCTATATATAGCCCTGTAGAACTGTTTCACTTGAGTGATTTTCTAGCCTGGCTGTCGACATGTACACATCTCCGATAGCATAGTTTTTAGAAGTCCATAAACTGACCAAATACATGTTTGAAAAGAAAGAATTCATCAAAAAATAGAACTATACCGAGAGTTAAATTATTTTTGAATGCATTTGCTGCAATATAGAAAATACACTAACACGGAATACATTCATGTACAGGAAAAACCCATGCAGGTCGAGAAAACGCGTCAAACGCAGTAATAAAACATTTACCTGAATATACTGCTATCGTAACGGGGATGTGCACATGTCGAAAGAATTATCCCATTTTACTTTTATTCAAAAATGCAACTCAGAAGTCGTGTAATCCATTGCTAACTCAACAGTAAAAGATGCTTGGACACACGTGGTCCATGCCGATCATTTTATTTGGTCAGGGAAAATATCAAAGGTTGAAAGCTCAGTGGGGTTGATTGAAAAAAATGCAAGTAATTTTTTCAAAAATAAACATTACTAAATGTTGTAAATAAAATTTATGATTACATGGTTTAACTCCATTAAATCTATAATAAAGCATGCATTATTACGAATCATTCACCTTTTGAAGATATTTTCCTGTGATAGGAGGGGGGGGGGATAAAACATGCATATTAACATTCTCATAAAAATAATTTAATAAAAACGTCTGAAACAGATTGGATTTATTTATGATTAATCATTATCAAATAAATACTGTGTATTGGCTTTATTAGACCTAATATAATTTTATTCAAAGTGATTTATAATTTCATGCACAATGCCGGGAAGAAAAGGTGAGCAAGTTCACAAACCACACGCTTCCCCAAAAGTCGAAGTGTTGTTTGCTTGTAATATGTACATCTATACACATTGTGTCCTAAATATCTGCAAAGTTTGACGAAATTATTTGCAGCGGTTTATGAGGAATTGCGCTGACAAATTGCTCATCTCTATATTCAAGATTCGGCCAAAATCTAAATGTAACAGTGCGGAAATTCCCGAAAAAATAAAGATTCGGAATTTCCTGGTGATGTGCAAATCCACATATTGTCTCCTATAAATATGGTTTATGATAAGTTGCGCTGACCAAAAAAAAAAAAAAAAAAAAAGACTGACTGAGGGGTCAAAAACATTATACCTCACGCAACTTGTTGCGAGGGGTATAATAAACGAGTTTGATTCTGTGGTACAATGATAATGAAAATAGAATATAATTTAATGTGAATTAAATTTCTAGACATAGATAATTAATGATTATTAGAAAAAGCAGAGAGAGAGAGAGAGCGAGAGAGAGAGAAAACACACCGTGAGAATTCCACATCCTATCTACAACTAGCTTTTTAAAAATTCACTAGTCTGTTGTCCAGGCTCCGGGATCATGAACCTGTCTGACTTTAATTTAAGACAGGTTCATGTTCCTGGAGCCAGGTCTATGTTCGACACGTACGTTTGAGCATAGGCGTTGGAACCGGGGGGGGGGGGGGGGGCGCGCCACCCCCCCTCTTTTTTTCCAAAGATACAATTAGTATATACATTTAACATTGCTGCTTAGGTTTAGCCCCCCCCCCCCCCACTTTCCAAAGACAAGTCGCAGCATAGGTTTAAAAGAAAAAAAAATGAAAGTGTTGGTGTTTGTAGAACAATTTTAAATTCAAAGCTACCCTCCCCCCCCCCAATAGAATTTTCGCGTTTTGGAAAAGGGCATTAATTTTCTTTTTTTTTAAGCTTGTCAGATTTTCTTGAATGTATGAAAAAAATTCTTTGCACTTAGCCCCTACACTTTCAATTTGCTTCCGACGCCGATGCGTTTGAGAAGGTATTTGAGAAAGTGCCCAATGTTCCCATTCATGTGATGTATATTTCACGTTTATTATATCCCCCGCTTGAAAAGTTGGAGGGTATATAGTAATCGTTATATCCGTCCGTTTGTCTGTTACGCTTTGGGGTACCCATCTCTTATCCGCAAATCTTCTTATAACACTTAGTGAAATTTAATGAAACTTCCACAGAATCTTAGATTTATTTCATATTACCATTGTGCACCTCCTATTTAACTTTTTGACCCGACAGGTATTTGGGGTTTAGCAACAACAGCAAAATATGGACTTTGCCATTATAACCATATGGGAAGGCGGGGGTATCATTTAGTGAGCTCATTGCTCACAATATCTCTAGTTTCTCTTTCAAATTTGGCGTTTGGATTAACTTCTTGTCCAAATTAAAATTATTGTTGAATTTATGAAGTTTCGACATCCCGCCTGAAAACAAATCCTTGATCTGTCCTAAAGCTAAATAAATGGTACAGCACAAAATGCGTAGGATCTTATACCTTTTATTGCCCTAACGGGTGGTTACAGAGAGAGAGAGAGAGAGAGAGAGAGAGTTCAATATACAAAATAGTAAATAAAAATTATCCGTATTCAACCAGTGTCAAGTATCCCTACCCTAGCTTATCTCCCAAATATTCCTACAGAAATTATTTTTATATTTAAAAAAATAGCTAGACTATCAAGCAGGGATACTGAAAACTCGAAAGACTCTCTATAACAACATAATTATTAAACAGTTACATTCCTCAAAATGCACATACTTTGTGGTCGGAGTGACACATTTTAAAAAAAATCTCAAAATTGAATTCGGTAGAAATGTCTGTCTTCCAAGAATATTTAAATAAGCCCCCCCCCGCCTAAAAAAATCAAATGCCTAAATGTCAATCTGGACAGGGGATGGCCTTTCTCCGTGTGTTTGTGTGTTAAAGTGATTAATTGCTTTTAAGTAGGGATGTCAACGAATATTCGAATATTCGAATATTCATTCGATGAGTTGATATTCGAATATTAATTCATGATTCGAATATTCTTTTTTAAGTATACAAGCATTAAAAAGAGAAAAAAAACCTGGCAAGTTTTATTAGAAATTGAATCAAGTTTGTACAAAATTAAAAAAAAAAAAACACTCCTCTTGGATTACCTAAAAGGTGTGAAGAGTGTATCTATTAAAGTAATTGATTTATTTGTTCACTTAATTAGTGGTATAATAGTGTCCAGTACTTATAATCAGCTTGTATTGTTGTAAGGACACAATTTTACAGTATACACACGGACCCTTTGTTTATGTAAATATCATTAAAATCATTATCAGGAAATTAAAATTAGCAAAAAGTAATTGTTTTAAATATTTCACCGTTAGATAGTTGTTCTGCTAGCTATAAGTTTGTAGGAGTTAATGATGTAGACTTTAGTAAGACATCCTAAAGAATCCTTTGAATTTTCAAAAAACAATCATTACACTTTGGATATATACTATTCAATAATTTAAAAAAAATGTATAATTGCAGTGCATTTACCGAACTCTACATGAGTGTTTTTATTCCAAAATAATGCCATAAAACCTACACTACTTGACAGAAAACTGAAGATACATATATTTAATAATGCAAGATGTATTTTTTTTATCGAATATTCGAATATATTCGAATACTTCTATCGAATATTCGAATATCAGTTATTGACAATTTTGACATCCCTACTTTTAAGATTTGAAGTAAATAATTACCGTATATCAAATTACTTGGTTTTGATTTTGTATTTTATTTGAACCAGAGACATTACATCTCATAGGTATACAATATTCATACATAAGATTTGTACAGGCTATACAATATACATGTATTAATTGCATAACAATATCATTTAATTATTATTTAGAACATCATTTCTTAATTGATGAGAAAAATACAAAAATTTGCCCGGGTTACATAGTTCTTTAGTATTTGTAGAACTCAGTAGCTGTACTAATTTAAATTTGAGATTAGTACTAAAATAATCAGTTATAATTAAAAAATGAATTTTGCGACGCAAACCAACTGCAGACTATACACATGACTTTGTATAGAATGTATATTAGAACTACATGTAGATAGACAATTCACAATTATAGCTCATGAACGGCAGTTATAACCCCCCCCCCCCTTCAGCCGCGCAAATACCAAATAACTTCTATTTCCACTTGTGATATTTTCCCTGACCAAAATCTGATCAGCACGGACTAAGTGTATCGACTTGCTAGTCTGTACAAAGTAATGACAGTGTGTTTACCTGTTTACTATTGAGCTTTTACGGAGTTTATTTCTTTTTTGTGATGCATATTTCAATAAATGGAATTCAGAGTGTATATCACTTGACTTGTGCACATCTTCGAACCGATGCAGTAACCTTATTACCAGGTATGGGTACGTTTACAGCGTTCGCGGCGTTTTCTCGATATGCATCAATTGCATAGGAGCTGCAAATCAAAGACGTTGGTTGTTTTGTTCCATTTAAATGATATGATTTCAAAATGTGTTTGCACATTTTACTGCTATTTATTTCAAGTTTATTCTGCATAAACTGGTGCACTGTGAAAATACGTATTCGTGCATCTAAATTTCTCTTCCACACTTGCATCTTTTTTCTTTTGATTCAAATCAATAATTATTCAAAAATATGATTATTATGTCGTTTATTGTAGTTTTGAAATGTCTTGATCACCTCATGTGTTCTCATATGCTTTACCATCGGAGATGTGCACAAGTCGATACCCAAACCAAAAAATCATTCAAGTGTAACGAGCGCTTTGGGGTATATATCGTTACAATGAGACAAGGTATCTGACAGAAATATGGTGGAAATAGTTGATATGAAACAAGTCGTGCATAGTTGAAAATGTTGCGTTTTTAAGAATTCATGTCAGCTTTTAAAGCTGACATGAACTCTTAAAAAGGCATCAGTTTTCATCTTTGTACGACTTACTACATTCCTGTACGCCCTTGTCCGACATATTTGTTCGATTCCGCCATATTTAATCGAAGATTTTTGGCCACCTGTACCTGCTATATATAGCCCTGTAGAACTGTTTCACTTGAGTGATTTTCTAGCCTGGCTGTCGACATGTACACATATCCGATAGCATAGTTTTTAGAAGTCCATAAACTGACCAAATACATGTTTGAAAAGAAAGAATTCATCAAAAAATAGAACTATACCGAGAGTTAAATTATTTTTGAATGCATTTGCTGCAATATAGAAAATACACTAACACGGAATACATTCATGTACAGGAAAAACCCATGCAGGTCGAGAAAACGCGTCAAACGCAGTAATAAAACATTTACCTGAATATACTGCTATCGTAACGGGGATGTGCACATGTCGAAAGAATTATCCCATTTTACTTTTATTCAAAAATGCAACTCAGAAGTCGTGTAATCCATTGCTAACTCAACAGTAAAAGATGCTTGGACACACGTGGTCCATGCCGATCATTTTATTTGGTCAGGGAAAATATCAAAGGTTGAAAGCTCAGTGGGGTTGATTGAAAAAAATGCAAGTAATTTTTTCAAAAATAAACATTACTAAATGTTGTAAATAAAATTTATGATTACATGGTTTAACTCCATTAAATCTATAATAAAGCATGCATTATTACGAATCATTCACCTTTTGAAGATATTTTCCTGTGATAGGAGGGGGGGGGGATAAAACATGCATATTAACATTCTCATAAAAATAATTTAATAAAAACGTCTGAAACAGATTGGATTTATTTATGATTAATCATTATCAAATAAATACTGTGTATTGGCTTTATTAGACCTAATATAATTTTATTCAAAGTGATTTATAATTTCATGCACAATGCCGGGAAGAAAAGGTGAGCAAGTTCACAAACCACACGCTTCCCCAAAAGTCGAAGTGTTGTTTGCTTGTAATATGTACATCTATACACATTGTGTCCTAAATATCTGCAAAGTTTGACGAAATTATTTGCAGCGGTTTATGAGGAATTGCGCTGACAAATTGCTCATCTCTATATTCAAGATTCGGCCAAAATCTAAATGTAACAGTGCGGAAATTCCCGAAAAAATAAAGATTCGGAATTTCCTGGTGATGTGCAAATCCACATATTGTCTCCTATAAATATGGTTTATGATAAGTTGCGCTGACCAAAAAAAAAAAAAAAGACTGACTGAGGGGTCAAAAACATTATACCTCACGCAACTTGTTGCGAGGGGTATAATAAACGAGTTTGATTCTGTGGTACAATGATAATGAAAATAGAATATAATTTAATGTGAATTAAATTTCTAGACATAGATAATTAATGATTATTAGAAAAAGCAGAGAGAGAGAGAGCGAGAGAGAGAGAAAACACACCGTGAGAATTCCACATCCTATCTACAACTAGCTTTTTAAAAATTCACTAGTCTGTTGTCCAGGCTCCGGGATCATGAACCTGTCTGACTTTAATTTAAGACAGGTTCATGTTCCTGGAGCCAGGTCTATGTTCGACACGTACGTTTGAGCATAGGCGTTGGAACCGGGGGGGGGGGCGCTTTTTTACAGATATATACTTACATGTAGTATAGACATTGAACATTGCTGCGTAGGTTTAGCCCCCCCCCCCCCCCCCCCCACTTTCCAAAGACAAGTCGCAGCATAGGTTTAAAAGAAAAAAAAATGAAAGTGTTGGTGTTTGTAGAACAATTTTAAATTCAAAGCTACCCTCCCCCCCCCCCCAATAGAATTTTCGCGTTTTGGAAAAGGGCATTAATTTTCTTTTTTTTTAAGCTTGTCAGATTTTCTTGAATGTATGAAAAAAATTCTTTGCACTTAGCCCCTACACTTTCAATTTGCTTCCGACGCCGATGCGTTTTAGAAGGTATTTGAGAAAGTGCCCAATGTTCCCATTCATGTGATGTATATTTCACGTTTATTATATCCCCCGCTTGAAAAGTTGGAGGGTATATAGTAATCGTTATATCCGTCCGTTTGTCTGTTACGCTTTGGGGTACCCATCTCTTATCCGCAAATCTTCTTATAACACTTAGTGAAATTTAATGAAACTTCCACAGAATCTTAGATTTATTTCATATTACCATTGTGCACCTCCTATTTAACTTTTTGACCCGACAGGTATTTGGGGTTTAGCAACAACAGCAAAATATGGACTTTGCCATTATAACCATATGGGAAGGCGGGGGTATCATTTAGTGAGCTCATTGCTCACAATATCTCTAGTTTCTCTTTCAAATTTGGCGTTTGGATTAACTTCTTGTCCAAATTAAAATTATTGTTGAATTTATGAAGTTTCGACATCCCGCCTGAAAAAAAATCCTTGATCTGTCCTAAAGCTAAATAAATGGTACAGCACAAAATGCGTAGGATCTTATACCTTTTATTGCCCTAACGGGTGGTTACAGAGAGAGAGAGAGAGAGTTCAATATACAAAATAGTAAATAAAAATTATCCGTATTCAACCAGTGTCAAGTATCCCTACCCTAGCTTATCTCCCAAATATTCCTACAGAAATTATTTTTATATTTAAAAAAATAGCTAGACTATCAAGCAGGGATACTGAAAACTCGAAAGACTCTCTATAACAACATAATTATTAAACAGTTACATTCCTCAAAATGCACATACTTTGTGGTCGGAGTGACACATTTTAAAAAAAATCTCAAAATTGAATTCGGTAGAAATGTCTGTCTTCCAAGAATATTTAAATAAGCCCCCCCCCCCCCCCGCCTGAAAAAATCAAATGCCTAAATGTCAATCTGGACAGGGGATGGCCTTTCTCCGTGTGTTTGTGTGTTAAAGTGATTAATTGCTTTTAAGTAGGGATGTCAACGAATATTCGAATATTCGAATATTCATTCGATGAGTTGATATTCGAATATTAATTCATGATTCGAATATTCTTTTTTAAGTATACAAGCATTAAAAAGAGAAAAAAAAACCTGGCAAGTTTTATTAGAAATTGAATCAAGTTTGTACAAAATTAAAAAAAAAAAAACACTCCTCTTGGATTACCTAAAAGGTGTGAAGAGTGTATCTATTAAAGTAATTGATTTATTTGTTCACTTAATTAGTGGTATAATAGTGTCCAGTACTTATAATCAGCTTGTATTGTTGTAAGGACACAATTTTACAGTATACACACGGACCCTTTGTTTATGTAAATATCATTAAAATCATTATCAGGAAATTAAAATTAGCAAAAAGTAATTGTTTTAAATATTTCACCGTTAGATAGTTGTTCTGCTAGCTATAAGTTTGTAGGAGTTAATGATGTAGACTTTAGTAAGACATCCTAAAGAATCCTTTGAATTTTCAAAAAACAATCATTACACTTTGGATATATACTATTCAATAATTTAAAAAAAATGTATAATTGCAGTGCATTTACCGAACTCTACATGAGTGTTTTTATTCCAAAATAATGCCATAAAACCTATACTACTTGACAGAAAACTGAAGATACATATATTTAATAATGCAAGATGTATATTTTTTATCGAATATTCGAATATATTCGAATACTTCTATCGAATATTCGAATATCAGTTATTGACAATTTTGACATCCCTACTTTTAAGATTTGAAGTAAATAATTACCGTATATCAAATTACTTGGTTTTGATTTTGTATTTTATTTGAACCAGAGACATTACATCTCATAGGTATACAATATTCATACATAAGATTTGTACAGGCTATACAATATACATGTATTAATTGCATAACAATATCATTTAATTATTATTTAGAACATCATTTCTTAATTGATGAGAAAAATACAAAAATTTGCCCGGGTTACATAGTTCTTTAGTATTTGTAGAACTCAGTAGCTGTACTAATTTAAATTTGAGATTAGTACTAAAATAATCAGTTATAATTAAAAAATGAATTTTGCGACGCAAACCAACTGCAGACTATACACATGACTTTGTATAGAATGTATATTAGAACTACATGTAGATAGACAATTCACAATTATAGCTCATGAACGGCAGTTATAACCCCCCCCCCCTTCAGCCGCGCAAATACCAAATAACTTCTATTTCCACTTGTGATATTTTCCCTGACCAAAATCTGATCAGCACGGACTAAGTGTATCGACTTGCTAGTCTGTACAAAGTAATGACAGTGTGTTTACCTGTTTACTATTGAGCTTTTACGGAGTTTATTTCTTTTTTGTGATGCATATTTCAATAAATGGAATTCAGAGTGTATATCACTTGACTTGTGCACATCTTCGAACCGATGCAGTAACCTTATTACCAGGTATGGGTACGTTTACAGCGTTCGCGGCGTTTTCTCGATATGCATCAATTGCATAGGAGCTGCAAATCAAAGACGTTGGTTGTTTTGTTCCATTTAAATGATATGATTTCAAAATGTGTTTGCACATTTTACTGCTATTTATTTCAAGTTTATTCTGCATAAACTGGTGCACTGTGAAAATACGTATTCGTGCATCTAAATTTCTCTTCCACACTTGCATCTTTTTTCTTTTGATTCAAATCAATAATTATTCAAAAATATGATTATTATGTCGTTTATTGTAGTTTTGAAATGTCTTGATCACCTCATGTGTTCTCATATGCTTTACCATCGGAGATGTGCACAAGTCGATATCCAAACCAAAAAATCATTCAAGTGTAACGAGCGCTTTGGGGTATATATCGTTACAATGAGACAAGGTATCTGAAAGAAATATGGCGGAATACGGCTATAGTTGATATGAAACAAGTCGTACATAGATGAAAATGTTGCGTTTTTAAGAATTCATGTCAGCTTTAAGCATGAATTATCAATTATCGGATGCGAAATGATAATGTAATTGAAACATGATAACAGCGATTAAAACTTAGTTTAAAGCAAGTTTTAAAAATATTTTACTCATGATTTTGTTCATGTTAATGATTTTCTAATATCATTAAAGAACTAAATCACTTTGGATAAAAATAATATATTGATTAAGAACAATTGATTAGAAAATATAACAAAATCAGGGAGCTCTCAATTCATGGCCTGCACCTGGCTTGGCGGAAACGCGGGAAGAGAGAGAGATATGGGCTCCCGAGCCCGAACCCAATTACAAATTAAAAACACCCCCCAAATACACTACATTCCCCCCCATTTTGTGGAGGAATGTCCCAATTCCGACCAAGTGGAGGCCATTTACAATATAAAATAAAATAAGATTTTCACACAAATAATAATGATATTTAACCTCCTGTGATGTACAATACTAATTGTTTACACAATATAAACTTAAATAAATCATTTTAACACTATTAAAACAGTCTGAATCATGATTGTCTCTGGAAACAGTTCACCACAGTTTCTTCCAGACCATCCGCTACTGGCGGTATTGGCGAACACGCCAGCATGGATCCTCCCTGGACTCCTAAAACAAGGACCACTGACATCTGGACTTGAACATCGAACATCAACTTCGAAATAAAGGCGGTAAATCCAAGTCCTTTTTGGCCCGCTCAGAGGGCAAGGGGCAAGAACATTCTACTTATCAGGTGGAATCATTTTCCCCGGCCCAACACAGCGACAAATCTTGGATTTGCGCATAGTTTACCCCTGGCCTGCAGAGGCAGATAACTGTGTTTGAGAGGGAAATACTTTATAAACTGTTTGTGATTTATTAGAGAAAAGGAGCATTAATCAGGTTTACTGATTTTAAAGCCGTATATTTTTCTTTACTGAAAACAAGAAGCTGCGTCCTTATGTAAGTCAGGATTTCCTCTGATATTCTTGAAAAAAAATCAAAGAATGCAAATATAAGTAATAAACAACGATTATTCAGTGAACATGGCATTATGAATAGCAATAGCTCTGCTGGCATATTTTCCATGATGCGCTAGCGCGCATCATGGAATATGCCAGCAGAGCAATTGCTATTCATAACGCCATGTTCACTGAATAACGTTGTTTATTTCTTAAATGGACCGATAATATGACGCTATATTTTAAAAATATATGAGACCCGTAAAACGCGGGAGTGGGTGGTGTTTGGATGGTCCATGAGTATTAATTTAATTTGCTATTGTTAATTGCTCTTGGATCTATGCTGGCTGTTTCGACACTTTTTGTAAGATACAGCACTTGCACAATCCAGGATTAATATTTGTACAGTTCCAGGATTAATGTTTGTACAGTTTAATTGAAGTTTCAGAATTTATTTTTTTTAAAGCTTGCTTAAGTTGTTACAATGTAGGTTACCAGTTCAATGAATAATTTGGAAATGACAAGGTACAATATTTGGTCAATCAGTATTGAGGGGCATTCTACAGTGATCTTTGTCAACACTTACTAACTGGTCACACCTTGACACGTGATCAAACAACAGGAATCTGTAATAGCTACACTCGTGAGTTTTATTGAAAGAGCTGCGATCGAAAAATTCTACAGATTCTATTTTGCTTGGTTCTAACCCAGATAGCAGCACATCGTTGGCCCAATCTTATATTATGGTTGTATTATCGCTGCTGGGTTACCTTTATTGGGCCAACGGTTGTCCAACCTGGAATAATGATAGTTGGTGATGGATCATGGGGCCAATGTTGGGCTAACTGTTGGCGTTCTATCATAAATCTGATGTAATGAGAGAGAATATCTGTAGGGAGATCTGCATTGGCCCTAAGTTGGCCTAATACCATATATCTGGCTGAGCATCATGGGTAGGTAGCATCCGGGCTACATGTACTTGTAATATCTGCGCCATTTTTGCGCCGAAAACAAAGACATTGAGAATACTATCAAAGAATGAACTGAGAGACAAAATATGTTACAAATTAATTTCATTTTCTCTTTTTCCTCAGGTTTTTCTTTTTTTTTATAAATGTTGAGCTACTTACAATGTATTTCTTGATGATGGTAAACCTACGAGATATACAACTGGCAAATGAGTTGTTCCGATGGAGACCTAATAAGATACAGACCAACGTTGGCCCCAAAACAATGTTTTCCTAATATCGAAAGAATTTATAGCCAAACAATGGCTCAATAATATCCATTCCAGTGGTCCAACAATAAGCCAACAAGTTGGTCTGATTAGGGGCCAATGAGCAAATTACCGTTGGCCCAATATTATTTGCTAACAATGGCTCAACTTACAAAAAGGACATTTGTCCAATATTGAAAGAATGCATTGGCCCAAAAGTGCCCCAATTTTGTCTGTTGCATTGGCCCAACAATAAGCCAACAATTTGGTCTGATTAAGGGCCGATTAGCACATTACGGTTGGCCCAATGTTAAATGCATACGGTGCCCCACCATAAGGAGCATTGTTGGCCCAACAAAGGTCCAATAACATCCTGCTATCTGAGAAGTTAATTCAAGGTTTAATTTAATCAATTATATTTGAATGGAAGAATAAAAAAAATGTGAGAATTTTCTTCCTCTGGAGTACTTTACCTTTAATATAATTGTAAATCTTATTCATGAATGTACTGGTATTGTATAATATTATTTTAAAAAATGTATTAAGCAATAGACTACAACTGATGTTATATTTATAACAAATGCGTTCCCAATGTTAGTCTCAAATGTTTTTTGTTAAAACGATCAAATAATATCTAATTTAATGATATTTACAAGAAAATTAAGCCTTTGTCGGAAATTAAGTCCCAATTACAACTCTAACGTTATGCTTTTCTCAAAATATTTTGAATTAAGATTTAATCTGAAAATATTTCAATTAAGATTGCTTATGAAAAAGTAGTGGGTGACTTTTCTTTTGAAAAAAAAATCATGCAAAGTAATCATCATATCTATTAGAATAATCAGATATTGCCAATTGAATATACAGACGTGGCGACCCTCAGATAAATTATTTTTTTTAACTAGCTTGCACCTACCGAGTTCCGTAAGAAGAGGGTATTAGAATAAAATTTTTAAAGGGTATGTTTGTAAAACTGTTTGAGTATACTCCAGTTAATATGAATCGTAAACAGTTAATTTCTGTTATTGGAAAATTATTGAAGTTTATTTTATTTGACTTCACCTGGCTTAAGTATTATACACTAATTTTATCAATACTTCATAGTGTTGTACCGGGTAGGTTAAAAAATTATGTTTTTATTTCTTCTATTTCCTTCTAAAATGTTTAAGTTGAATTGAGATGAATTTGACCATAACGGATTTTTTTTCACAAGAAATTTCATAACTTTCAATTTTGATGTAAAGGCTTCGTTTTCTTTTTGTTGTAGGATTTTCATCATACATTATATGTGAAGACGCTGAACAGTCATCTACAAATGACTCTTTGGTCGCTAGTCTTAGTTGTGACGATGACATGGAAACGTACTCCCTGACCAATGATGGGAATAACCAGTCGTGGTCTGTAAAGCTGGATAAAGTGTACAGAGTTGATTGGATCTTTCTGAAAATTAATTCTGGTATTTTTTAAAAGTATATATCTGTAAAATTTGAGATCTTGATAAAAGCAGCAAAAATTTTTCATACATGAATATGAATGTTTGATTGTATACATACAGATGCATTCCAAGTCTTTGTTGACCTGAATAAAGCAGCTTCTGTAAAATGCGCGGAGGTCCTTAGACCAAGAAATACAGACACAAATACAAACACAACTTCTTCAAATCAACTAATACTATGTAAATATCCAGGCCTTTCAACAACAAAAGGCAACAGAATCAACATCATTAAAATTGGAAATGGACCACTGAAAATATTTGAAGTGAAACCAATCGGTATGTCATTTCACAGTCAAGTTAACTCATTTTATTATAATTATGTTTGTCTAATGAAAATTAATGATAACGTTTTCATTAATTTTTGTTTTTATATCCTCCATAATAAATTGCTGAAAAAAATTCGATAATATTGATGAAGTTGCAAATGATAAAAATTTAACATCATCTTTTTAGCACCTACTCCATTAATACCAAGCATAGTAAAAAAAATTTCGGATTTTTGGGAACCAGTATCCAGGGCTTTAGATGGCAACATGGACACTTACTTCCAATCAGAGAAAGGAGACAATGCTTCATGGATATTAAGATTAGACAAAAGTTATGAAATGAAATGGATTCTCGTTTCAATAAGAGGAGGTAGCTATTATTATTTTATTAATAGGGTAAATGCTTTAAACTTTAAAATTTGAGTTTTTGTACAATCATTTAATATTGAATATAATCTTTATCTTGAAAAGTTTTATTCCTGAGAAACAACTGCCTTTAATTCCAATGGAACCCACTGTTCTTTCCTCATGTTCCTTGAAATAAGTTTTAATAATATCATAAACTACGTAATACTAAATGGATAATAAAGCTTACTCTTCTTTGTTTTGCATCTTTTTTAATTATTCTAATATGTACAGATAAAATACTTTGGAAAATTCAGAGATGAGTACATCTATTTTACGGTTTTTCAAATACACTCTAACAGTAAAATACCGTAACTGATTCATTAAATAAAAGTATAGTGATAATCTGTCACAGTGTGGTAGGATTACCAAAATGAAGGGAAAATTTATGGCCTGTCACAAGATATTTGTCTTTATATGCAATGTAGTCATTATAACAATATCAACAGAGACTAAATCTGCCAAATGCTTTCCAAATATAATGTCTTCAACAACTACACTATGTTGTCACAACCTATGTCACTTGTAAGAGATAGAATTAGCGGGAAAAATTCTTGTACATATGAAAAGCAGATAGTTCAATGTTTTGTGATGGATATCGATTTTTTTCACAGCATAGATAGGGTTTTTTATATTAATTTTTCACTTTTACTTTGCACTCGTGAAAAAACAAAATGACCTTGTCCCACTCATGAAACAACATTACATTTACATGTTTACATTCGCTGTGTTTTTCTACTAAACCAACTGTGAAATTGATGTGAAAACCATTTTCTTGTATACTCACTCGTAGAAATATATACGGAACAACGTGCGTTAATGTGACGTCACAATGAGGCTGCAGCGACGTTAATAAAAATGCAACGATATAGGGCAGCGAGAAATTCAATTATTGAGTACATTTCAGTTGCTTCCAAACATGTAAAATGTAAATATAAGGAATGTTTTTTAAGTTTAGTGTGAATTATTTGTGTGTGAATCACACAGACTTGCACGTAGGCATATTTTTTATGAAGCGCTAGCTCGCTTCATGAAATATGCCTACGTGACAAGTCTGTGTGATTCACACACCAATAACTCACACAAAACTTAAAAACATTCCTTAAACGTAAACTTGTTTGTTTATCTTGGATATAATTTTGATTTATAACTTAACCTATACCATGGACTTCTACAACATTTTCCCTATATATATATATATATATATATATATATATATATATATATATATATATATATATATATATATATATATATATATATATATATATATATATATATATATATATGACAATTAATAATTTTTATTATGTTTAACTAGGTACTTATGAAGTGCACATTAAAGAAAGTAATACACCCATGAATGATTTAACGCTATGCCAGTCATTCACTCTGTTTGGCTTAATACACATGTACCACAGAAGAAGACATTAGAGTGTCACAGAGAAATGACAGGAGATACCATTGTTATCAATAGGACATATATATATGAAAGCGCACTGAGACTGCATGTTTGAAGTGTATCCAATAAGTAAGCATGAAGCTTTGCTTTTCACTTTTTCTCATCATTAGATTCTAAAAAGAATATTATTGAAGAGAAAATTCATTACATCTTGCGCTAACGACTATCAAACATTCATAACAAGGGAAGCAAAAAAATAGCATAGCTTGTATGTTAAATTATTTGCACAATGCCAGAATCATTTATCATTCAGTTTCTTTTTTAATTACAGTTTGTTCTTCAAGCCACAATAGACCAAACTGCGCTAAATGTAGAAGTGAGTGCGAGTCGTGTAATTCAATAACTGGTGTGTGTGTGATCAATGTCCAAGGTCCTTCTATAGTGACTTTTGTCAACTACGGTTTCCAGCAAAGTGTCAAAACATAATATGTGACCAAGCTACAGAAGCCCCTACCAATTGTAAGTTTTGGTTTTATGGAAGAAGTTGTGAGCAAGAGATTACAACAGTTTCTTTATGACAAGGTTTCCATTAACTTAAGGTTCATTTGCTTATCTGATTGGAGAAATGAAGTAATAATGTGTCAAAACTTTTTTTTAAGCGTCTCTTATTCTTATTAATGTGATATGCATTTTGTAACAAGTATTATGAAAGAATGGTAGGGGAATTTTAAAATCCGTATAAGAATCTAAAATTCTCTGCTTTTATGTATAATCATATTCATTCATCAATCGCTTATGTACAACAAAGTTAAATTTTTTTTTCCGAAAGAATGAAAAATGCGTACCAAAAACGATAAAAAAAAAATCAAAAGGTTTGTTTTAAATGACATTAGAAGAGAAGAGGAACGTTATATGAAGAATATAAAGGTATGTGGATAACTTTTTCAATCTCATATATGTAGTAAAGACTGTAGATCGTACACAGTTTTTTTTAAAGCTTTTCATATATATGTAATGAATACAATTATGTCATGCATGGACTTATTTGTAGTTTTGTGTTTTTGCCCTCCAATAAATTTAGCGCTAAATTTTATGTTTTCTGAATGATAACTTTTATTTTACAAACAATTGTCTTAATTGAGCGCATTTTTCTGTAATTAAACAACAATGAATTGGGTGCGGATAAGGCAATATCAAAGGTGAACATGAAACACGAAAAGGACAAAAATACATACTCGTTTACATTTTAACGCATGAACAGGACGGAAGTCCAGTAATTCAATTTCCAGTCATTATCAAACTTGTAAAAATCATCCAAAAAGAATTTTGATAAATTTCAGGAAGATTGTTAATTTTATCTATTTTTTCTCTCTAACTATTCCAATTCTTTAAAGTGATTGAAAAGTTATGAAACTCGACGATGTTTGGATGAAATTTTTAACGCTTATTTTGCCAATAATAAATAGTTTTGGAAGAGGTATGTAATTTTAAATGTTTCGATACATTTTTATTTGATCTAAGATTTCTTCAGTTAAATTTGAATTCTTACGGCCTGGATTTTCTTCTTATTTTTTTCTTTAGCTTAAAGACATTAGCAGTAAATAGAGTATCATTTTCAAAATATTGCTTTTTATTCAGAAGTGAATTACTTTATTAAACGACGAATTGTCACATTTATTTGCTTTAGGAATTTTATCTCAAATAATATGTGAAGAAGCTGAACAATCCTCTACAAATGGCTCGTTTGTCGCCAGTCTGGGTTGTGATAATGACATGGAAACATACTCCCTGACCAATGATGACAATAATCAGTCGTGGTCTGTCAAGCTGGATAATGTTTACAGAGTTGATTGGATCTTTCTTAAAACTAATTCTGGTATGAAATATTTTTTCTAAGTATATTTCTGTAAAATGTGAGTTCTTGATAAAAGCCACTGAATTTTTCAAACAATGTCATATATTTAATGTTTTGATTGCATACATACAGATGCATTCCAAGTCTTCATTGGCCTAAATGAAACAGCTCTTGTGAAGTGCATGGAGGTCCTCAGGCCTAGATATACAAACAGAGAACTTTGGCATCAACTAATATTGTGTCAATATCCAGGTCTTTCAACGTCAAAAGGCTACAAAATCACCATCATTGGAAATGGACCATTGAAAGTGTTTGAAATGAAGCCAATTGGTATACATTTCATTAAGGCCTAATAGAATTATTTAATATGTTTGTCCTATCAGAATTTAATCCACTTCTACATGTTGTATATTACTCAATATTTTTTTGGTGTCCTCTATAATAAATTAGGGGAAATGATTGAAGTATAATAATTATTAAAAATGTGGAATATCATGGATAATGAGAAATTAAACGATGAAAACTTTTCACAATTTTTAGCACTTTTTCCATTCAGACCAAATCTGGTACAGAATTTTTCGGATTTTGGGGAACCAGTATCCAGAGCTTTAGATGGCAATATAGACACTTACTTCCAATCAGAGAAAGGAGACAACACTTCATGGATATTAAGATTAGATAGACGCTATGAAATAAAGTGGATTTTGTTATCAATTAGAGGTGGTAAATATCAAGTTGAATGTATAATATTTGAGAAAATTGAAGTTGTGTTCAATCAAAAGTAAAGCACTTGAAATATCCTTTTTCTAAAGTTGGTTTTGTACGTGTTATACCCGGTATATAATTTATATGCTTATAGGACAAAAAAGTGTGTTTTTCTCCAAATAAGGTTTCTAACATATATTTTTACTAAAGACAAAGGTTTATTTTTTCGACTTTATGAATCCCCTTAAGAATATAACCAAAGCAATGTTTATACATAATTTTACAATAATTATTACTAATTTATATGATTAACAAAATACAAGTGGGCTTGTGTGTCCCCATAACTGATATTGGTCTCAACAGACAACCTGCTCTTTAAATCAATGATTTTTATGTGTGTAGACTTTATTTATGTCAGAATGCCACTCTTGATATGATAATTGATGAACTATTCTTTCAGTTTGTATAATGTTATATTGATAAGGTACTTATGAAGTTCACATTAAAGATAGCGATACAGAAATGAATTCTCTAACGCTGTGCCAGTCATTCACCCTGTTTGGATTAAATGAACAGAAGAAAGCAATAGAGTGTCATAAGAAAATGACAGGAGATACAATTGTTATCAAGAGGACGGATGAAGGCGCACTGAGACTGTTTGAAGTGTATCCAATAAGTAAGTGTCAGGTGATGCTTTATCCATAAAAGTATAACTATAATTGTAACTTACAAAATTATGTCATTAGATGTATTAATATTCCGTGATTAGGCAACTTACATGTATCATGAAACATATGGAGATAACGAACAGTATTCAAGATGAAAAATCCATAAAACAGTACAAACAGGAGCAGAGCAAACATGGACCTCCTAAACATCGAAGGTGGGATCAGGTACCATTTAGGAGTGAGCATCCCCTGCCGACCGGTCACACCCGCCGCGTGCTCCTTGTCATGATCGGGAATTCACGGAAAAATCCGTCGTCAACGCAGTGTATAAATAATGAACCGGACAAACAATTAGTATGATAAATGTCAATCAGCATTTGACTCAATGATTAATTGCTGACAAGGTCATTGTATCGGCCATTGAAGTTACGAAATGATGACTTTAAACGAGACTCCTGATAATTGTTTGTCAATAATTTACCTTTTTAGAAACTATTCATACATAATGCATGCTCTTGCGTATCGAATTAATTGAGATACATAAACTCCGTATGCAGGTTATGAAGGTATATTGCTGCCTAAGTAAGGGAAGTGGACTATAGAAAAGTTAGGGTCAACACGTTTATCATAGAACTTGGTTGTTAAATCACCATTTACGCCTTTTTCAAATAAAATTTCCAAGTATGAAACAGATGTGTCAGACTCTGTAGTATCTTTTATCTCAAGCACCAGGATATATCGTATCTACGTAGGAATGGAAATTACCATTGTTAATTGATTATACGATATATCTAAATGTCGAGTTGAAGGCCACAGCAAGTGTTTTCTTCTTCTCACGCAAAAAATGTTGCACAAGTTCTGCTTCATATGAATATAAAAATAGGTCTGCTAATAACGAATCGCATAGCTGATATTCTAAACCATTAGTACAATGTTAGAATCATTTATCATTTAGTTTCTTTTTTAATTACAGTTTGTTCTTTAAACCACTATGGACCAAGCTGCGCTAAATGTAAAAATGAGTGTGAGTCGTGTAGTCAAATAACTGGCGTGTGTGATAAATGTCAAAGATCTTTCTACGGCGACTTCTGTCAGCTCAGGTGCCCAGCAAACTGTCACAACATGATATGTGACCAAGCAACAGGAGCCTGTGACAATTGTTTGGATGGATTTTATGGAAGGAGATGTGATCAGGAGATTACAACAGTTTTTACATTACAAGGTTTCTATTAAGGATTTATTTTCTTATCTACATGGGAATATGATTGATTGATTAATTGATTAGTTGTATGTTGTTTTAAGACCCATTCAAGAATATTTCACCCATATAGATACAGCTAAAAAATGAAAAAAAGAATGTTAAAGCTTATTTTTTGAAAGGAAACTAATTCATATTGATGTAATATGTATAATGTCGTAACAAATATAATGAAAAATGGCGGGGGAATTATTAAATACGGATGGTGTTACCTACTGGGTATATTAGACATTTGCTGAATGCAGCATCCTTCTGAAAAACGGATTTAACGATAACCAAAGATGAAGCCTAAAAATAACATCTTAATTCCTTTATGTCTGTAAACGTATTCATTCACCAATTGCTTGCGTACAACTAAGTTGAAGGTTTTTTCCGAAAGAATAAAAACACACGTTATAAAACGATCCAAATTAAAGAAGGTTTGTTATAAATGATATTGGAAGAGAATAACGTTGTATGAAGACTATAACGGTATGTGGATAACTTTTTTAAAATCTCATATATGTAGACTAAATATCGTACTGTGTACACAGTTTTTAGAGATTTTTCTTCATGTATATGATGATTACAGTTATGACATGCATGGGTTTAGTGTATAGTTTGAGTTTTCGCCTTAAATAAAGGTTGAAGTGTTTAATATATTGTTTCATTTAACCAGTAGTTTTCTTAATTGAGCGCAATTGTTTTGTAAATAAACAACAATAAACTAGGGGTGGATTAAGGCAGTATCAAAGGTAAACATGAAATACATATAAGGCTAAAATACGTACTAATTTACATTTTTTAGCCATGAAACAGGACGGAAGTCCAGCAATTCAATTTCCAGTCATAATCAACCTTGTAAAATCATTCTAAGAGGATTTGATAAATTGAAGGAAGCCTGTTAATGTGATCCTTTTTTCTCACTATTTCAATACTATTAAGTCATTGGAAGGTAATGAAGTTTATTCCACTTGACAAAGCCTGGGTGAATTTTTTTACGCTCATTTTGCCAATGATAAATTGTTTTGTAAGAGGTATGTATAAATGTTTCCAATTACTTTTATTTGGTTTAAAGCAATTTTCTTCCTTGTTAAAATTTGAATTCGTATTTACCGGAAAAGGTTTATCTACTTAATTTCAAAGCTTAAACACGATTTGGATTAAGTATCTTTTAGAATTTTTTACATGCAGCTATGAAATTGATTTAGACGGAAAGTCGTCACATTTATTTACTTTAGGAAATTTATCTCACATTATATGTGAGGATGCTGAACAATCCTCTACAAATGGTTCTTTCGTCGCCAGTCTGGGCTGTGATGATGACATGGAAACTTACTCCTTGACCAATGATGGGAATAACCAGTCGTGGTCTGTTAAGCTGGATAATGTTTACAGAATTGATTGGATCTTTTTCAAAGTTAATTCTGGTGAAAGTTTTTTTGTAATTTAAAAATAAATATCCTTTTTACATTGACTCTTGATAGACAAACCCAATAATTCATAATTATACTTATGTTGAGTTTATGTATTTCAAGAAGCATACCAAGTCTACATTGACTTAAACGAAGCACCTCCAGTAAAATGTGCGGATGTCCTCAGGCCTATATATACAAATACAGCATCTTTGCATCAACTAATATTGTGTGAATATCCAGGTCTTTCAACGACGAAAGGAAACATAATCACCATCAAAGGAAATGGACCATTGAAAGTGTTTGAAATGAAACCAATAGGTATATATTTCATTAGAGTCAGATGAATTCATTTGTTATGTTTTTTTTAATTCTATGCTAGTACTTAGCTCAATATCTTTTTATGTCTATTTTCATTTTTCTTCATAGTATTGGATTAAAATATAGAATTTACCATAATTTATTTTCAGCTCTTTCTCCATTCAGACCAAATATGGTACAGAATTTTTCGGATTTTGGGGAACCAGTATTCAGAGCTTTAGATGGCAATATAGACACTTACTTCCAATCAGAGAAAGGAGACAACGCTTCATGGATATTAAGATTAGATAGACGCTATGAAATGAAGTGGATTTTGTTATCAATTAGAGGTGGTAAATATCAAGTTGAATGTATATTTTTTAAACTAAGAATCTGAGGTAGTGTACTATCAAATGTAATGCCTTTGGGATGTTGTTTTCCTTAGTTCTATTTTTCTACGTAAGTAATACATAATTATTTAGACCTATAGCTAAAATCGACAGTGATCACAATCATAATTATGTAACAAATATATATTTTACTACATTTAATTTATGACGCTCTCTCACTTTTCATAAAATGTATATATACATTTAATACACATGAAGAATAATTTTTGTATATCCTCGAAAATGACTACCGTTGCATACCAAGACTTTATGCTAATTGGTGTGTCTCCTAAATTGACATTGCTTTCACCAAACCTGCTCTTAAAATTATTAATGGTATTTTTTGGTGTGGATGTTATTGATGTTAAAATACCACTATTGATATTAGAATTAATTAACTATTCTTTCAGTCTGTATTATGTTTTTAACTAGGTACTTATGAAGTCCACATTAAAGATAGCGATACAGAAATGAATTCTATAACACTGTGCCAGTCATTCACCCTGTTGGGATTAAAGGAACAGAAGAAAGAAATAGAGTGTCAAAGGGAAATGACAGGAGATACTATTGTTATCAAAAGGACAGATGAAGGAGAACTGAGACTGTTTGAAGTGTATCCAATAAGTAAGTGACAAGTTTTGACAAGGCTTTCTCAATTTATGCAATATAAACATGCTTAACTTAAATATGCTTAATTTACCTAATAGTGTAAATATATGTAAAGTAGGTAACACCAAATATGAGATAAAGAGGAGGACGCAGTGTGTAAGAATAATTACTGACTATTCATTAGAGAATCATAAATTTGTAAATACGGGGTTATGATTAAAATGCGCTTTTAGACAAATTATCATGCCTTCATTGAAAAAGATACAGTTGATACTTCACTTAATCAACAATTAAGTTAAAAAACTAGAAGTACTGTGAGCAAGGAGCGCACTAAATGATATCCCCCATCCCCGCCTCCCATATGAATATACTGGAAACCCAAAATATGTGTAGGATCAAAAAGTAAAATAGGGGGTGCACAATGACAATATGTACGCATGTAATGAAGGTTCTGTTAGTTTCATCAAATTTCATTCATTGGTATGAGAGGAGTTGCGGAGAAGAGATGGGTACACCAAAGCATAAAAGACGAATGGACGGACATAACGATTACTTTATATTTCTATTTTTTAATGGAGAGGGTATAAAAATGGTTCATCTGCGCGCCATCTTACCTAAAAAAAGAAAATCAGGAAATCGTTCCGGGTACATTTCTGATTTTTCAGGGTTATCTCTCCAGTGGTAGGTTGCAACTTTGAGCAAATTTTTTTAAAAGACACAAATCTAAACATTTTTGAAACAAAAGGAATAACAAACCATCAAAACAATGTAAACAGGAAAGGAAAAAAAATAATTTCTAGCAAAGCTGGAATATAAAATGATTTAAACAGGTCATATGCATTACTACATCTAATGTTGAAGAAATAAATTTCTTCAAATTGGGATAATGATAAAAAGAATACATGTATACAATGTTTATTTTATTACTTTATTATTTTGCAGTAATTTAAGGAGTCACCCCTTAGGCTTGTATTTAAACTTACAGAATGTTTTCTGTTTCATTGTTTCAAACATAGTTTGTCCCTCACACCATTATGGACCAAACTGCGCTAAGTGTAGAAATGAGTGCGATTCGTGCAGTCAAATAACTGGCGAGTGTCATCAATGTCGTGATTTGTTCTATGGCGACTTCTGTCAGCACGAGTGTTTAGAAAACACTACATGTGAGCAAACAACAGAGAAATGTACAGAGTGTAGCGATGGACAGTGTTGTGGCCAAGACGTCATTACAGAATTTATATCAAAAGGTTTTGTATTTCAAATTCTATCGCATAAATATATATGCCATCTTTTTCCACTTTGAAATGAACAGAAGAATTTTTCCTGGTATTCCCCTACTCCATCGAATGTTATTTTGAAATATTCATGAATAAAAAAACTCTTTGTCTGTTCTACATTGTATCACTAAACAAATAACCAAATAACGAGGGTGTCTTTATTATAAAAAAAGGAGGGTGTTCAAAATAGACTGTATTTCCTACACAAAAATGTGTCAGTTAAATCTTATTATGTGCCATCATTTTTTGATTTTTTTAAAAAAAGACTAATAATTTATGTTATAATATACAGTAGAGTATCTAACCACTGGGTCTGGCAGTGATTTAATGTTTTTAATGAATTTATAATTTAAAACAAATAAGAATTTTTAAACTTATTTTATAAGTTAAAGATGAAGAAGACCCTATCCAAACCACACTACTACTGGCTGCGCTCTTAGGACTGGTTTTCATTTTGATCTCCGTTGTGTTTGTCATCTTCCTAAAAAGGTAATCCTTGGTTACTGAACAATTACTTGATTACTAATGAATATTTCTTAAACTGATAGTGATAAATTATACAGTGTAGGAGTTGTGTTTTAACAACGTCAAATTTCAGCGAAAATAAAATATCCTTTTCTTATTGTTGACTTTTATTCAGAGGGTTTAAATCCAATAACTTATTTTATTTTTAAATTAAGGACAAAAAATATAAGCAGCAAGGAAATTGGAATCTCAATGGAACTTCAAAGAGTTCTGTCAAATGATATGTCTGAGTTAGAAGAAATTCCTCAGAACGAGGCAGATTACGTAGAAGAGGAAGCCATTACCGTAGAGTATTGCAATCTGACGTCACGAAGGGTCTCCATAGAGCAATTCATTAAAGCGTTACCAGAGAAAAAGCGCAATGGTACACTGAAGAAAGAATTCGAAGTTAGTTACAGAATCATAGTGCTACGCACTCTATATTGGTTAACTTTTTCTCTTTTGTGTATGTCGAACCTATTTAGCGCCTAATGAATCAATTTAAAGTTATTGAAATCAAACAAGTAATTAAAATGTAGCGTTCAAATGATTTGTCAGAAACTTTTAAAAGAAACAATTAGAATTCAGAGATGTAATTAAAAAAATTAGAAAAAAATGATCAATTTGTTTTGGATTCATTGCAGGATCTTCCTTTTGGATTACTGGAATCCCATTCGCAAGCTCTAAAAGCTCAAAACATAAGGGATAACAGATATAAAGGAATTTATCCTTGTGAGTTTTTAAGTCAAATTAATATTTTTAAATGAATCAATAAACATTTGTGAAATTTGATTAAATTGATGTACATAATTAAAAAAAATCTTTTGTTATTATTTCTAAACGAAGTCTTATTTTTCCAGATGACTATAATCGCGTGAAATTGATCAAACCAGATGCAGCAGAAAACGATGATTATGTTAATGCATCCTACATTTATGTAAATATAAAACTACAATATCTATAAAAAATATCTCTGCAAATAGTTTTAATTGATCAAATTATGAATAAAAGATTTCATACTTTCGTTCTGGTATGCGATAGAGTGAACCCTTATGTTTTTTATAGGGATTCAACAGAGAACGTTCATATGTAGCTGCACAAGGTATTTTTATTCTACGATAATAAACTTTTATTTTCTTAAATAACCCCATGGTTTAAATGTATATAGCGTTTATTTAAAATAGTTCTATAAACGCCCTATGAATATAACGGAATTAAGGACAGATGATACAAACAAAAAAAATTATGCCTGGATTGATATACATGTATATTTTTTGGCCTTATTTCATTGCAAATGATGTAAATAACAAAGTTATAGAATATAAAAAAATTGTAAAGCTTCTGTGACGTTCAAGGGTCTGCCATTCTGAAACCATCCTAATTAACCTATACAAATATTTTTTTCACTTCAAATCCCATTTTTGTGAAATTTTGAATAAAAAATAAATAAAACTTCGCGGTAAAACTTATTCATTTTACTCATTTAAATATGACTCAATTGTTATTTTCAAATGTTTTGAAATAAGTTTGGTTGTATCATCTGTCCTTAATATCATTGCACTTATAAAACAAATCAAAGCAAAATATAAATATCTTTCATGTACATGTAATGCATTATTTCTATAGCGAAAAAAGCTATATTTATCAGTTATTATACATGTCATAGGCCCCTTCAATCCCAAGACATTAGAGAATTTCTGGAAGATGATATGGCAATGCAACTCCACAAGAATTGTAATGCTGACCAATCTGTACGAAGGCGACAGGGTAAAATTCTTATATCTATGCTTTATCATATGCTCAAGCTTGAAATAAAAAAAAAATCACCTCTCCAAAATCTTTCGAATATGTATTTTTAAATGATTTAAATAATGCGCGCACAGTAATTGATTTCAAGAGTAAACAATATCTTAGTTGAGCTGTGATTAAACATAAACTTAAACATTTTCTCTTTTTTCTAGATGAAGTGTCTAAAGTACTGGCCAGATACAGAGTTTGATATTGGTCCCTACACTATCAGACTAGACTCCTCTGATGTCTTCAATTTTTACGTTATACGTCATTTGGTTGTCCAACACAAGGTTTCCTTTTATTATGCTATTGATATCATTTTCCCTTCAATGACATAAACATGTCTATTTTTGTTAGCGGAAAAAATATTTTGCTCAACTTTTATATCCTCCATTTTAATGTTACTCGTTTTCTAAGGCAGAAGATGTTTAGAGCTACCGAAACATGCTTAAACAAAAAGTGTATAGAACAAATCCAATCGAATTTCATTTTTGTAATTGTCAGTAATGAACAATTGCCCAAGAATGCCTATGCCTCCATGGGACCTGATCCTACCCGCATTTACCCTTTTGATGATTTGTATTGAATGAATGAATTTTCAAGCTTAAAAAGTGTGCGTTATTTCCATATTTCATCGAAGTACTTCAATTTTCTCGGATCCCGATCCAAGTGTATTTAGACAAAGAAAAGACAAAGACACAAAATTCAGTAGTTTAAAAAAATCTCAGGACAATATCAGAGTATTTTATACAAGAATGATATCAAAGGTTAAAAAATATGTCCTACTATGAAATTGTTATCTTACCTTTAGGAGGATATTAGGAGAGTGACGCAGTTTCACTTCACCACGTGGCCTGACAACTCAGTCCCCGAAAATCTGACATCACTCATCTGTTTCCGTAACCTGGTCAAGAATGGTCTGACTTCAACAGACGGGCCCATTGTCATCCACTGCAGGTAAATATTAATTTTTGATTTTTATACGTGAACATTTCAATAAAATAGTATAATAACATAACACATGCTTTGTAATAAAGCATTGTTTAAATTGTAAAGATCGGTCGACAAATATAATTGAAATAAGCCTTGTTTATAAAAGCATGCACACAAAAATCTCTATCAAAAGGAAAACTTGAATGTAGTGTAAGTCAAAGCTAATTTCAGTAATAGAGGGACACTTCTGTCGTCATCTGTTGCCCAAAGGCTCAAAATCAAAAAAGAAAAAAATCACTGATTTTCAATTTCAATTTATCGTTGAAAAAGACAGTAGAAGATCGATAATTTGACTGATGTAAACTTTTCTCACAACACCATATCGGGGAATCAGCTTCCAAATAATTTTATGCCATAAATTTTACTGAAAGGAAATAAAAGTCTACTGAAAGGTAAGGAAATGTCAGAGAGTCATTGAGTGACAATTTGAGACCTTATCTTGATCATTCAGTAGATAGAATGGTTTAAATATCATATGTAAATTTAGTTTTAAAAATCCAGTCAGCAAGTACCTTCAGAAGCCAAAGATTAGTACTTTATAAAAAATATCCACAGCATGGATTGATACATATATAATTTGATTGTCAAATCCGAATCTAGGTTCATAGTTCTTCAGCAAAGGAAGCAATCCTTCGTCAATAATTGCTGTAAGACATGTCTCTCAAATTACGGCGAAATAAGTTGTACATGTATTTGCAAATAAAGTCATGAAAACAACCGTAGAATTTTGAAATATTGCCATAATCATATTTGCAGTAGCATGCCTCACTTAAATAATTGATAGCGCTCAGGAAACACTTTGAATTTGCGTATATAATAAGTTTGGAAACAAAAGAATTATATACATGTAAATTGTAATGATATTACATAAGTAAGAAAAATCGACGATGAAAAGTTGCATGGTACCATCTCGTTTGTCATATATACATATGAATGTACCTTAGTTGTTTTGGACATTATTATCCATTAGTCAATAATACATCCAAAATATGAAAATGATAAGGCAGACCCTGTGATGTCTTCACTTGGGCATATTGAGTCGACAATGAATTAAATAAGCTATTGTTTATTGACAAAATGTCGTCGATATATATACCTGTCGATTTAAGTCCAATCTACGTATGTCTATTTACATTTTTTATTTCATTAGTTGTAGTTAATAGTTTTCTTTTACTGAGTTAACATATATAAAGAACGTCATACGTTTCTAGTGCAGGGATAGGAAGGACAGGGACATTTATCGCCCTTGATTATCTCCTGGAAGAGGGCGCTGCTGAACATACAATTGACGTCAAAGGATACATCGCTTCTCTCCGACATCAGCGCGGGAAATCAGTACAGACATTTGTAAGCCTTGTTTTAAAAAGTTTTAAAAATACTTATCTCTATGCACTATCAGAAAAAGGCAAATATTCGAATCTTCAAGCGTTTATTCCCCCTTTCTCTCCCTCCCTCCCTTCCACCCCCCCCTCTCTCTCAAATAACTAAAAGAGAAGTTAATTACTTCCGCAGCTTCTTTTACTGCAATGAATTTAATCTTTTTTTTATTTTAGGAGCAGTACATTTTTCTTCATGATGCTTTAAAAGAGGGGTTAACAAATAATGCAGTTTGCCAGAGCTACTTGTCTGTACTTTAACCTGTAATTTCTATTGTACCTGTGAATGAGCAGACTAAATGAAACCAAGAAAATTAAAATTGTTCAAACAATTGTCAGATGTAAATGCGGATGTTTTGTAAAAACAAGTTTTGATTGGCTAGTGCACTGATGTTTGAAGCAGTAAAACGAGCATTAATGGGAGAGAAAGCTTTTCATCGTGATAGGCAGTTGCAATATTTCAGAAGTACTTGTAGGCAGTGCTAAGAGTTATGTGTAAAGTCAGATTTACAATGTATAACATAACGCATTTAAAGTTGTGTACTGAAGAATCAAATATTACATGGAAAATCCCAGAAAAATCAAGTTTTTCTACATATATACATAGTTTTACTTAAAATATGATATTCCTCGAACATTAATATACACGTAAAATTGATTTATATAAAAAAGACAATATCACAAGTTTTTAAAAACACGAATTTGTTTAAAGTGCTTCACAGAAGTTAACTTTGTCAGTGTTTCAAGCGTAGTACAACTCGATAATTATTTTTTTTTTAATTTGATTTCCTCAATCAAATAAATATTCTTTGTTTACATATTCTATGTTGAAACCTATTTTGCAAATTTGTACCTTGTGTTAAATGTAAGAAAAAATAAACGGAATCTAAAAAAGAGTTTGCTTTTTTTTCTTTCTAATAAATTGCATTGTCAAAATTTAGAAAATGTATTGTAATTTGTTCTGCAAACCAGTATGAGATAAATTGTGCTAGAGGCAAAATACATGTTTTCGACAGATGATTGTATCAAAGTTCAAATTCATCTATGTAACATATGGATATCTAAAATGTTATGGAACATTCTTTTACCATATTGACACGGAATATGTTACAACAAAATGACAAAAACCAAAACCAAAAAAAAAAAAAAAATGAATTAATATTCTATGTATTACGTAATTATTTTAGCAATGATGGCAGATAGATAACATTACATATTGCATATACAATGTATTTCGCTGCTTCTTACTCCATGTACTCTGACAGCGGACAGAAGCGTTAATTTAATTATAATAAACTCCAAACCCTTTCCAAACATTTCAATTTAACTAAATTTCCATTCCTCAAAGTGATATGGTCGTCAAACCCCTTTGGTTTTGAAGGAGGGGATGAACTAAACTTACATCAAATAGTTAACTATTCAAAATCGACTTTTAACAGCACTGGTGGATTTAGAGGGTACCGTGCCCAGACTCACAGTTTTCTTTTTTGTCCAAAATATACATAATATTTAATTAAATCATTTTTTGCATGGCTTTGGGCCCCTACCCAACGTTCACATGCTTTTAAGCATAAGTAAGTAATAACATTTAAATGCTATCAGCTAAAATCAAGCAGTTACAAATTATCAGAGAAAAGTTCTCATTTGCCAACCCCGAACTTACGGCTGTTTTCGTAATATGCAGTATTCACATGCAGTGCGTATATTTTTTTGTGTTTTAGTAAACTTTATCTGCATTCTAAACATGTAAACTATTATGTATTATAATTTGGTCTTCATTTCAATAATATAGGAGGGGTGAATTAAAGATGTTTTTAACATTTATGCAATTAAAACTGCATAAAGAAAATGATTGCAAGTTCTTTAATCATGATAAATCCTTAAAAAGAATAGATAATACATGCAAGAAAATACTCATAATCATTCTTTGTCATCTTTCATTCAATGTCTGTAGTTTTTTAATAGACATTAATGTATCCGCTTATAACTTGTGCTTTTAATTTCTCAATGAATTTGATTTTATATTCAAACTTGTATTATTTAAAAAAAAAAAATGACACCGCGTTATAGAATGACTAAATGTACCAAAAAATTGAAGTTTTCACCATCAATTCCTATTAGTCAGTAATGCGATTACTTATGTGAATGTTTTTATTTGATGTTGTTTTTCTGTGAATTCTTGTATCCACGCCTCGGCTGCAAAAGATCTTTACACACGCGCTGACCTAGTTAGAAGATTCTATCGAGTTCTGGTCATCATTTAAGTAATAGCCAAGAAGACTTTTAAGAACACACAGTGTATATTTTGGAAAACACCAGTATTCAGGCTATTGTGTGTGTTGTTCTCTGTATGATTTCTTTGCAGCTTGTTTTCTTTGTAAATAATAAGGCTGATCGCTCGATGTTTACATCTCTATATTTAGACAAGAATAGATATGGGTTACCCCATATCCAAAGATATTCGACTTTTAGATTTAATATGCTTATCAGTGTTTATAATGACGTTAATAAAAAAACTGCAATGTCTAGGGCCTAGTTATGGAACTGGTGTAAATTTCGTGAGCATGGTGAGGTCACCCAGTCTCCTAACAAACGGTACACATAGGCCTACATGAACCTGTGTCCGCAAGACCAACATTAGCCTTGATCTACACACGTGCGATATGGAGCTGTTAAACGCATCCAGCGAGCTCGGAGGAACACGTTTTGTTTTGCCGAGAAGTTACGATGGCAGACAAAACTTTTCTTTTCTTAATTAGATCATATGAATACGAATTCTGATTAATAAAAATTATACAATCCCTGTTGAACTATATATAGTTTGTTCTAACATTTGCATCTGCAACAACTTGTGTTTAAAATGGCCGTGTTAGGAAAATCAAGACCGGATCGGAAAATTCTAAACTGAAAACCTTTTTTGTTTTGAAAATTACTGAAATATGCTAATGTATTCGTCGCAGATATTACTTACATTATTCAAGTTCTATATAAAATGGTAAGCCTATGCTGAACTCCAACACGAACCCGAATGTCCGACCCAGTTCTCCGTTTTGCCACACATTTTATCCCCTACAGTTTACAAAGTGTACACACGTGAGCAGAATCCAGCCAGGGATTGAAAATTCCGTCATTTAATAATATACACACACAGAATGATTTATTTTTTCTTAAAAGGAAATTGTATGATAATTAACAGACTATAAACATGTACTT
>NW_026935969.1:0-6857 GCF_032062105.1 Saccostrea cuccullata | reverse complement strand
ATGACGTCATTGTTTCTCAATGTCCACATCCTCTACCTCATACACCCATCTTGATTAGATGCCTTTGAGTTAAGTAAAGATACAAACTCGTCTTATTAATATAATCTTAAAATGTCATAATTAGCTGACTTCAATAAATATGATATTGTACAGACCCTAAACCGTGCTACTACACCACTGGAACGGTACGGTTCGGTACGCTTTGTGCACGGAACGGTACGCTTGTGAACGGAACGGTTCGTTTTGTGAACGGTACGGTAGGCTTTGTGCACGGAACGGTACGCTTTGTGCACGGAACGGTTCGCTTTGTGCACGGAACGGTACGCTTTGTGGACGGAACGGTTCGTTTTGTGAACGGTACGCTTTGGGAAACGGTATGCAGATGAAGTGGGCGGAGTCTGTTAGCTTTAATTCTTGATTGGCTGCTAAAAATTAATTCATTTTAAATGACTTTTGAAGTTCTAAATGCACGTATATAATTATATTTCCGCTATTAACAAATTAATTCTTCGGTTTCAATTTAAACATAAATTTACACAACAGCGGTGATGAAGGAAAAATTTAAAAAAAAAAAATGAAAGGAAGAAAAAACATCATCCCACCGATGTCTTTGGCATTACGTATAGATATAGAACTCGTAAATATTTCCGTGCTTATTTTTTACGTATGCTGAACCTTCATTTTAAAAAGAAAAAAAAATTGAAATATTTTGTTCACTTTAAAATAAACTTGTAACATAATTAAAAGGAATTAATATATACCGGGTATATACTTGTTCTATACATATAACGCTACGCACATATATAAATTATTTTTAATTGATTGATCTATAGAAATAAATCTGACTATTCCTGCTTCATTTTTATTCCTAGCTATTAGATGTGTACATTGTTTTTTTATTTTTAAAAATGTAGATCTATCGTTTAAACGTTAAACAAAATAAATACGAAATCAGCAGCAGAAACACGAAATCAATATAATAACTTCCGTGCGCTTTCTCGCGAGAAAACATTCTTTGTACAGACAAGTATTTATGTTTTCAATAATCCTTTCAGTGTATTAAGTAATTAATTTAATAAGTTTTTCTTTATTTTATCAAGTTATTCTATTTTTGTAAAGTCTGTAAAAACGATATGTGAATGAGAGAGAGAGAGCGAGAGAGAGAGGGAGAGAGAGAGATGCAACCCTTTAATATATTATCTGTAAAAAAAAATGATAACTTGTATTTATTCTCATTCTTCGTTTTATTTACATCGCCAAAGTCACAATTAATCAGTCTATGATTCTATTTAATCAACCCATTTACAACTAGTAAACTAATTGTTCAGAGAACAATGAAACGTCTTTCCACCTTTTTAAGTGTTCCCGTGTCCTTTGGGTTGAAAAAAAAAAAAAATTCCCGATAAAATGTGCCTCCCGCCGGATTCGAACTCGGGAGCTTCAGATTGACAGGCGAATTGAAAGCACATGGATTTAAACAAAAATAGACACACGTGCGTTTTTAAATAGTACAGAAACACGTGTATTTATTTGTTTGTGATGGAACATAGAGAGGAATAATGAATAGTTCTGAGAAACACGATTGGTGTATAATGGAAATGCCGAATTCCTATTAAAAAAATCATTTGAGTTTGTTTATACTTTGAATAGATTGAGTTAATCATACAGAGCTTATGATACATTCGAACTTCCGTGTCGGCAATGTGTTTACTATTTATGAAAATATAGGCGCGTTCGTTTTGACAGATATGGTGAACTCATAGGTAAGATTAAATAATCATCTCTATTTGGATTGTATTAATAGTTATCAGCATAAATTAAACTTGAAACATGCTTTTCATGAAGAAAACTGTGTCACTGAGAGCGTGGAAATTTATTTGAGAGGAAAATTCGCTTTTTTTTTTTTTTTTAATTATTCGATTGATATTAAATGTAAATCAAATTGAAATAAATTTGAGTTAGGATCAAGATCAAAGATCAAGGGTCAAGATCATTTAAACCCCCCCCCCCAAAAAAAAAAGTTTATAAGCAATTTGGATACTTTCCCAATAACCTTGACCTTTGACCTTGACCTTATCCTCAAGGTCAAAGGTCGAAAGATCTCATGCATTGTCCACATGTCTTTACGACTTGTCGTTAAGAAGTTTTCAGTTCTTCGTAAACATGAGAAACTGTCAGTGTCAAAAACTGCTTAAAATGGTTTACGAATTCTTTCGCACTTATGTAATGAAACGTGTACTAAATTAGTCGCAGACATTGTTGAAGGTTTCGTACCTCTACGGTTTACGGTTTCGGAGGAGTAGCGATAACAAGGGTTTACACTGAAAGATGCACTAACTTTTAGGGGATTCAATCCTAGGGGACAAGACTGAAATCTTTAAAATGGTTTTAAGAGTACATATTAAAGATGCAAAGATGTTAAGAATTTGGTGAAGAACAAAAGAGTTATTAAAAGAGCTTAATTTTTCATACTTTGAATGACCTTGACCTTTGACCTTGACCTAAATTTCAAGGTCAAGGGTCAATGAACCTTTTGCAGTTGGTCCCATGTCTCTACGACTTGTCGTTTAAGAAAAGATCTTGACATTCATAAACATCGCAAACATTCAGGGGCAATAATTCATAATAGGAGTTTACGAATTCTTTCGAAAAGACAGATTGAAGCATCTACTAAATTAGTCGTAGACATTAATAAAGGTTTTGTGCCTCTACTTTTTTTGGTTTCGGAGAAGAAGCGATAACAAACATTTATTGCGAAAGGGGTCATAACTCCTTGAGACGTCAAGGTTCATATACGCAGGGTCAACTGCGAAAATCATTTACGAAGTACATTCTTTTGGTCTATAAATCTTTTCGATAAATCTTGAAACTCAAAAACATGCGGCGGAAAAATAATAAAAAAAAAGAATACTGTATAGGGGGAAAATAACTCGCGGTGTTAATATTCGCTATATTCACGGTGTTAACAAATCCGTGAATTCAAGAAACAGTGAATAAATTTTCAATAATCTCCATGTTTTATTTGGAAATTTGAGAGTAGACCACGATAGATTTATATAGGTGTACGTGCAGTCCATGGTCATTTCAGTAATTGCGAGTAGTACTGACATTCAATTAATTTTAATTATCTCGCTTTACTTTAATTCAAATCGGCAGATAATAATTTTTGTTTGGTCAAAAGCTGTTTTAATAGCCAACGCTGCATGTTTCATCAATCAAAACACGTGGGCCATGGGTTTTGATTACCCGTGCGTAACTAATGTTACCACGTGTATTTGTTACCTGCATTCTCATGCATATTAGTTCATGTAGTTTTTATCGACATTTTGTTTTAAAACATCATTCAAATATCGAACTTACTGACGAAGGAAGTGTGGAAGAATATTATTTCGTAGAACTACATAAAAAGTTTTATTTCCGTTCAGTGGTTTTTCACCGCGTTGTATTGAAGATCTCGGGTGCACATGCACTCATCGTAATAGCATATAGTAAAGTCATTTAACGTTTAGGGACTATCAATAACTGCACTTGTGTTAATTAATTATTAATGAAATCTAACTATTTTATAATAACTTACCGTGTTGTTCATGAAATAAAGACATAACGCTGATTAATGTCGTTTACATGTAGCTATGGTATGGATTAAATGCAGACAAGGGAAGTAACTTTTATAACATACCAAATTCCGCGAATTCAAGAAACCGCGATCGTGTCAGATGAGAGAAAAACGTGTAAATTAAAACCCGTGAAATTAATCCCCTATACAGTAATAATAAACAGAAGAATATCAATAGGTCTTTCCACAGAAAGGTGGAAAGACCTAACTATTGTGCATTGAATAATCCGTTTTCTGTACATACACGCTGCACGCATGAAATTCTCGGGGATCACCTGTCAATCAAAATGGTATGACGCTAGGTGACCCAGAAAGTCTGTTTACGCAGGAAGAATTTCTCCTGTAATTTGAAACATTCTTATGGTCAGTTCATAGTTCACACCTGTTTAAAAAATAAATATTGGGTCACAGCCGGAGGGGCTGGGGCGCCGTGTGTTTAACACACCTTTAAAATTAATTAGTTCTGACCACATCAAGTGTATTTAATCACTCAACTGACATCCAGCTAAACTCATCTTCCAGGTTTCACCACAACACTGATTACAAATTTAATTCCTAAATTATCCTTTTTAGACAAAAATAAATAAGCATGTATCCCTAAATTATAATTTTCTTTCTTTTTTATATTCAACAAAAGCAAAATTTAAAGTCACATGAATTCACACAAGTTTCGCCTTCTAGAGAGGGGAAGGGGGGGGGGGGGTAACAAACATAATATTGAAAGAGGATTGATATTTTTTAAAATTTCATTTTATTTAGTAAATTATCTTTTTTTTCAAACACTAATAAGGATGTTTCCTGTATATCATGATTTTTTTATTTACAACAACGTAACATTTTGCAGACTTCTAAAGAACTTTTCACCAGCTAATTCGTATTGCTTTCTAGAGAGGGGATGGGCCGGGGGTACAGTGTAACAAACCTCATAATATCTTTATTTTTTCTCAAACTTTTTTTCTTTTCTCTTTTTTCATGAGATGGATTTCAGACTGAAGTTATATTTATATTCCATTTTGCACATTTTATTTGCAAGAAATTCGGCTGGCGATTTTTGTATGCAGCGTGAAAGTTGATCACAGTTTTATTAGTAAGATTATTATTTCTGTCAGTTCAGTAGAAACCTTTACGTTTACCGCATGTAATATTTTTAATCCATATTTTACATGATTACAGATTTTCAGTGTAGATACTGGTTTCACCAATGATTCGCCTAGAGTAAAAATCTTAACAGAATTAATGTGAGAGTCTAAAACGGATCTTTTTTAAATTTTACTCTAGACAGTTTATATATGTTTTAAAATTCTTACAAAATAATTCATTAGTAAAATCCCGCATCTGATATGTACTTCATATGAATGCATACTTGTATCCGATAAGATTTAATAATTTAAATAAACAAAATGAAAATCAAAAGTAGAGAAAACCATAGAATTAATTCATGAAAGCGTGTTCTATCTTAGTGTTATAATAGGCTATTGAACCTATTTTTATGTCAAAAATAATTATAGGATTATGAAACATGAGTGTACATGTACACATTAAAAGAGGGTTTTTCCCTGGGCACGAGCATGATTATATTGGATTTTGGGGCATCTTATAATATTAGTTTAAATATCTGTATAGTTAACTTACGATATTTATATACAACTAATATTTCAAAAGGAAATTGATTTAATTTGCTAATATAAAGAAAATGAAAGACTTCACAGACGCCGACATTATTCGAGGTCCACTGTGCCCCGTACGTGTTTTGCGGGAAAAACTCGTGGACTGTACTGTACCTTTGACCACAAACACAACCAGTTGATCTAATTTATAGCAAATAAGAATCGTCTCACACTTTGTTTAGTTGTTTTAAAGTTGTAGTTTGCATCGAGTAGTTTCCTTATTTTTACAGTTGAAGGCAGACGCATGATACAAGATAATGGTGTTTCGAACAGGCAGACATAATCTCCGTCCTCCTTTCACAGGCGCCGAAGCGAGAAATAAACCAAAATGACCTATTTGGTCATTACACGATTCAAAAATCATTGGGGGCGTGGTTTGCATACCGTATATACTCGCCTATAAGTCGGTCCGCCTATAAGTCGGTTGTATTTTTTGACGTTATTTTGGTGGGATTTGCTATTGACCCGCTTATAAGTCGGTACAACTTTTTTGCCAAAATCTGGTGACAATTTCAAGTAAATCCATTGATATTTTAACGTGGTTTCAATTAATTTTTTTCGAAAAGACACTGATATTTAATCTTAAATTATTTAACAAAAAGGCAATGCCACTTAAAATGCAAATAAAATTATTAAAATATGTATATGTACTTGTACTTTATATATATATAATCTAAGAAAACATAAATTATCTTATATTTCCAGACAATTTCTTTGATAATCGTCTGAAATGCAAATAAGATACTATCTTTTAGACCCCAGAAAAATACCAATCTCATTATGACTCGCCTATAAGTCGGACACAGAGTTTTAGACCAATATTAAACTCCCAAAATACCGACTTATAGGCGAGTATATACGGTAATTAACCAAAGAACGGTATGGTTCGTTTCTTGCACGGAACGGTACGCTTTGAGGACGGTACGGTACGCTTTGTGAACAGAACGGTTCGCTTTGAGAACGGTACGGTACGCTTTGTGCACGGAACGGTACGCTTTGTTCACGGTACGGTACGCTTTCTGCACGGAACGGTACGGTTCGTTTCTGAGGTGTAGTAGCACGTTTTAGGGTCTGTAAATAGATCTTTACATGGTAAAAGATTCTAACTAATTATAACAGCTTATTTGCTTGTCGCCGTTCCATAGCTATCACTCATGATCAACGTCACTTTTCTAATTGACAAACTTTGAACACCCTTATTTTTAATCGACATTTACTTTTACATTTCTCGTCTCACTAATCCTATTTCTACATTAATAAAAACAAGTACTTTGAATGCATTTTATTATTCAATGGCCCATTTAAATATATTTCCTAGGTCTATGCTAGTTTTTCCAGGGGTTGAAACTTTATAGCATGTTGAAAAAAAAATACCAATCCATTTCTGACGTCATAAATTGATTGGACATTTTATGTAAAATTCGCAATGAAATTCCATAGAACTTACAGAATGGGCTAAAACTGCAAAATTTACGATATAATATTGTTATACCACATGAGTGAATTAACAACATTTTTGGATAACAAATACTCATATAAAAAAAACATTTTTTCCCGAGTTACACTTAGGTAAA